>NC_092858.1:89909400-89989004 GCF_032062135.1 Pyxicephalus adspersus | reverse complement strand
TCACTCTGTGTCAGAGTGATTAGAAGGGGATACATTGACACAGAGTGATTTTTTAGTATTTTGTTCAGAATCTTTTTTTTCTAGGTTTTTCTCCTTTAAAATTGGGTGCGTCTTATAGGCCGGAGCGTCTTATAGTCCGAAAAATACGGTATATAGTCCCGGACCAGATCCATTCCAGGTTAGCTGCAGCACACCATTTGGTGGCGGGTATTGGTACCTACCTGATACATGATCTTCCTCCGAGTCACATAATCTTCCCAGACATAGCTAAGTTTGATTACCCTCAACTATTAACCTGGCTTTTTTATTGTTACAGCTCCTATGACCAGAACTGACTTGGGATCTGTATGCAGCAGCACACTTTGCATTCCCTATACCCACCCATGCATGGATGCTACTCTACCATGTTAAACTCCGGCCATACTATGTACTGTCACAGACCTTTCACTTTGCTAGACCTCTCAGGTCAAGCTGTATGCTCCCTGAGAAATGAAAAGGCCTCAGAATGTTAAACCTCCACCAAGAAAAAAGACATCTACTTTATTTTACGTCTTTTTTCAACTGCACTGTCATCACCATATATTTTAAAGAGACACCTTTAGATGTAAAGACTGAAAGGGCTGATTTGTGAGATTTTGCAAAGCACATGCCTTGCAGACAATTTATTAACACTGTGCTGATATACATATGAAACTGTGTGATATACAGTATACTTATCATGCAGATCGTGCAATAAGGCATAGGCAGTTGATAGATAAATCATATTTAAAAACATAAAGATTATCACAATTCATATGTAAAATAACTTCCTAAGAAAATTATACATCTCTCCAAAATCAAAAGCTCTGTCTAAATTAATAAACATTGACACATGATATATTAAATAATATACAATTATTCATACATAAGTGTACCCAATTATCCTCCTACAATATCTTAAAATATTCCTGAATGCCCCACTACTTATGTAGTTGCCATTTTGCAGAATAAGATAATCAAGATAAGGAGAACAGAGGAAAGTGAAAAAGAAAAAATGTATGTAGATAAGTGCAACACTACATATATATCCTAAAGCAGAAATTACTAAATACTATAGTGGTTCCCCAGTGTTATTTACCTGCCAGGGCAGATTGATGAACAACTATGCAAGAATGACCATTGTACTTTTCTATGGAGGAAAGCAGAACATTTAGCCCCTCACTTGTTGTCTTCTCTCCACTCCATAGAAAATGCTATGTGTAGAGTGCTTGTTTCTACTCCTGTCACTGAAAGTCTTTAAAAAAGATTGTTTCTGGTGACAGAAATGTGAGGTTTATCTGACATCAGTACGAAGCTTAAGTGACTTAAGTACCATTCCCAACTACAAACTTCTCTACAATAGTTTGATAAATAAAATAGTCAGAACTAAGACTACATTGGGTAAAAAAAGAAAATTATGAAAAAGAATATAGTCAATATATAATCTGAGTCTGAAGGTGGCAATCAAAAACCTAGACATTTATGGAAGATCATGATTTACTACTCAGTTGGTCAGCACCTTAATCAAAGGCTGGTTCACAAATGTTGATATCAGTGATCCAACTGCAGGACTTTAATAATTGGGAGTCAGTAGATCAGACAGAAGAGCTCTGAGGACACTAAACTAACCCAATTCAGGGAGAATAGAGATAACCATGTTTCAAACAGAATTAAACAACTCACATCTATGCCTTCCAGGCTGGTGCTGACTAGGGCATTACAGAGCTGTGGACAATAGTGGTGCTCAAAATATATGTTAGCACATAAAAAATAATAAAAACAAAAATCTCTAACTACAGTTTTTTTTTTCTTCTTTAGGGCAAATTAAGACTTGCCTCAAGATCCAGTGATCTAACACTGCTTCTGATTGTCTGGCACCTTCCCAGCCACTTGATCACTTACACCATAATGCTGGTTTTTAAAGAAGCAGCATCTGCACATTTGACATCTGGAGGCAGTGAGCAGTACTTTTACCATTCACTGCCACCCCTATTCATTCTCAAAGGGGCTGCCATAGGGAGAAAGAACATATAACTTCTCCCCTGAGGAAGTGGTTCCTTGCTTGAGGAACTGGTAACTGCACTGCAACCTCATGGCCAGTGTAAACATAGCCTAACAGAGTGTTAGAGAAATAGCTCTAGATAATGATGCAGAGCATGGCACTGATATTCCAAAGTAATTTTAACCCACTGCTTTAACCCTATCATGTGATCAGTCCAGGTATATTTCCCTTGGAGGCAATCTTCACACAGTACTGGCACCCCAGGACTTCTGTTCTTTAAATGGTAGAACTAGAGAACTACAGACTAAAGCTCAAAATAACAATGTGCTTCAGTTGTTACAGGGGAAATACAGACATAACTATCAATTCTTCCAAGCATGGGGAAATATAGGTTGGGTCCAGTTAGTCTCTTCTGTACTTTTTTCCTAGTTGGAGGATAATTTCCCCATGTGAGAGAAAGTACAAATGTCTACCATCAAAAACTGGAGAAAGGAAATCATACATTTTAAATACACTTTTACAAGTTAGAATAATTTGTTTGCATAAGTAAAATATGCAGCACCTAAAAAAAGTCCTTAATTCCAGCATCAAGGTAGAGGGATTGAATTTTCCCTAACTACCCAGTGTAACGATTTTGCTAATGAGATATAATCTAACCGAAAAGCCTTTTGATCTTGAATTTTGACAGATGTACAGCATAGCAGGTTTGATAAAACAGTGCTCCGGACTTCGAATAACAATAACAAGACTGCAAGTTCCTAAGTGGAGAAACTCAATAAAATCATGAACAAGGATTTTGGGATATATACTTACCAGGTCATGGATTGTGTAAATGGCAAACATTAATCCATGCCTACAAAAAGCATTGCAACAGAGGTAATTATAGAACTAATCATTCGGGCAGTGAAGCAATTGGATCCCTCCACTCTGAATATTTTTTGGAGGTCCAAGAGGATTTGGGAAGTGAATATCCACCTGTGTCATGAATTGTTGCCTATCTAGCAATTAGCTGCAGATGTAAGTTCCTTTTTTAAATTAATGTTTTAGGCAAGTCTGTAACCAGCATGCAGTTTTTGCAGTAGTTAGCAAATTCCACAACCTATCGGAGCTTGCCAATCGCCATCTTTTCTCCATTAGATAACTGACAAGCACAAAAAAAATTGTCATCCTACCAGAAACCAAAATGTAAAGTATAGAAGGAATGCCTAAAGATTTAGGTGCAGTGTTAGCCTCACTTAAAGTCAGAGTAGCTGCTGTAACTAGTAAACAACCTCTGGGTCCTATCTTCTTAGATATTATACATTTTTATTACCATGCTTCTTATACCTAATTATTTTTTTCACTCTGTTTTCCCTGTCTAACAGATAACAAGATTCACCCCTATACAATACTTACATGTCAATGTCAATTAATGAAAGGTAGGGGCAGGGGTGAGCATGGAAGGGTAGGAAAAAAACTATATGATGCTGGATGGAGAGGGAATTATCTAACCTAATGGAGCTTCTATAGTACACTGTAAAAACACTACAGTGTTTAGTGAAGTCAGAGAAAGCAATTTCAGCACAGGAGAGGTTACATATTTAGTCAAGTTGAAAAAAAAAGCCCACTGCGTTCCATCTCTAGGGAAATAAATAAACATGCTAGAAATCCTGAATATTCCAGATATACACCTATATGCTTAGTTGATGCAGAGGAAAGCAAACCCTTATAAAGTGTGGTTCAATTTACTCCAACAGGAAAAAAACTGTTTCCTGATTCCCTAAGGCAATCAGATATATCCTGGATCCACATTCTCTGGTTTCATTCCTTTTAAAATGTAATACCCAGTTATATTCTTTATGTCTAGAAAAGCATCCAGCTGTTTCTTAAAGGGGAACTAAAGTCCCACTTACAAAACTGGCAATCAGACAGGTGTTTATTGCAGAAAGGGGCAGGCGATGTCCATTCAATAACTATTCTTACCTGCCTGAATTCTGCCCAGCTGTCAAATTTCAATGCAGCTGTCAGGAATATATAAAGTCTTCCCAGCCTGGCCATTCAAGAAAGCTGATTAGGTTGTTAAAATATGTGAAAATAAGCCCTCCCTACTATTGGTACCCCTCTACTCTTCATAGTTCAACACACCAGCCCCTGTGTCACTACTGTTTTATAAAGTATTGTAGGAGAAGTGAGAAGAACCACAGAGTACACCAGGGGACTGGAAATCAAACATTCTGGGAAATGTCAAATTCTACAGATGGTGGTCTCTCCCCATTACAGCCGAAAATGGTAGTGTGGACAGCATTGGAGGTTAGTATAAAGGATATTCTTTGTAGTGAGATATTTATTTTACGTGTTCACTTCAGTCATGAATGAATATTATTATTAGACATTTATGGGTTTAACATAATGTAGTCAATGTGTTTTTTCTTTCTGTAGATCTTTTCAAGTAAGAATGCCATCAGTCTTCACAATAATAACAGTCCCGGTGAACAGGAGGTACTTGCATAGAGTGACATTTAAATAGAAGAATTACAAACAGCAAATATAACATTTCTATGCAGTGTTGCTGGCTTTTCAGTCTAAGATAAGGTAAAAAGTTTGTTACCTAGGAGTACCTTAAAATAAAATCACTCCTCATTTAAATTAAAAAGGATGTTCGGAAAGTCGGGCATGTAAACAGAAATTTATGGAGTCTCCTGCTGGAGCTTTTTTTAGGCAGAGATTACCCTGAACTCACTGAATAAAACATTTCTTCTAACTGTCCTGGGAACTTCAGGAATCACCCAGGGGGTGCTTAATTCCATTGCCAAGCCAACAGATGAATTGTTCAGCTTCCTGACCCCATAACTGCTATTACAGTAAATATATCAAGAAAGCCAAAATTTTTACCCACTTGTTTGTTCATTGTCTTGTGAAATGAAGAGTAAAAATAAATGTGCTATGTTTTATTCATATACCGGCAAAACTGGGCCCACAGAAAAATGTATTATTTAGTCTGATGGACAGTCTGAGTTTTAATTACTTAAAATAACAGTTTCAGCTAACAACTTCCAATATTTCTGAACAACTTAATCAGTGGCTTGCAAACAAGCATCAGAAATATTTCACAATGTTTAATATGATCAATGCAACCATGCTAGATAATATGGATTTGTTTTACTGTTAGAAGTCTCTAATGTTACATGGCATGACTTTCGTGATTAAAAATTTAGATTAGAGTTCTCCATAGGGGATCAAGTTAATTATTCCACATCTCATTTTAAATCCTGTGTTTTCTCATCATGTATCATCTGACAAACCAGCTACCAAACTTCAGATTTTTTTAAAGTTGTTGTTACAATAAGATACCATATTTCATGAGAGGTCCAGATTAAGTAGTGGGAATTGAGCTTTTCTAGTTGTAAAACATTTTTTTCTGTGAATTTTTGTTCTTCTTTGGTAAATCATGAAATTCAAATAGCATCTTTTATCATGGGCCTTGTCATTCTTCAGATATGTGCAGGCAACAAGTCATATGGTAACGCCTCTGTTGCAGAGCGGCACCGAGTCCCCATTTCGGTTTGAAGCCAGCTGTCATCAGACAGTTTCCCGGAGCTGAACAAGGGGAACTCATTAGCTAACGAAACTCTCTGCAGACTTTCTGTTACCAGTATTTCAAGCTTGTTAAGATTTTTAGATTCCCTCACATGCTCCTTTCCTTTGGGATCAGATATTATCAACCATTTATCAGAACAAGATTTCTGGCTTCCTACACCCTCATCAAGATTTTTTTTTAAACAGGCAGCCATATCCTCCTGGCCTACAAGCCTGCATGAGTAATTCTACAGACTACAGGAGCTCGTTTGTTTTTTTTTTTTTTCATTTCTTATGTCAAAAATTGTCTTCTCTGCTGCTGAGCCCCCTGCAGAATAGGAATCACAGCACACACCAACACACATCTGTGCTTGCACTGTACGATATAATACATATAGATCATGTAGTGCATTCAGCATGACTCATGGGTGAATAATGGGTAATATCCATGTATTGTTACATGTGTTATTGGCTGATAAGCTGAAATTACCAGTGACCCAGCTGTCCTCTGCTGAACCTTGAAATTATCTGAGGCTTATGTGATGTGTTTGCTGCATGGAGCCATGACCTTGTGTTTATTTAAAGATTATTCGGCCATTCCATCAGTCAGATGAGAATTCTGTCAACCATTTTTCCTTGTGCCCCCTCCGTCCATCTTTTACAGAGTCCCTTGCCAGAGGTGATAATCTGTGAACAGCAGAACAGTAATCAAGATCTATGTGACTCATCGTCCAGTGACCTCGGTGCTTGTCTGTGAAAGAGAAATGAAAAGATTGGATCCAGAACAGGTCTGTAAATTTTAGCACATTTGACCATGTACAGAAAATAACTAGTATATATATCCTGACTCCTGCTAGAGCCACACTATGGCTAATTTTTGAAACCAGTCAACCTACCAACAGAACAAAGCCCACAAAAGTAAAGGGCAGCATATAAAACATAGCATGCAAAGTCTATGCAGATAGTAAATTAAACAGAGCTTCCCAACTCAACAGAACTACATCTAAAATCATGGTGTCACACAGTGTATAAGAACATAAAACATAAAAAAAACTGCATTTTAGTTTTTGTCTTTTGTGATTATGACATATTAAAGGACAACAAAAGTACTTTTTCTATTGTAGGAGTGTATTTGGGCTTGAGACTCTCCAGAGGATCTTCTAGTAGAAATAATAGCTAGTTTAACATTATAATTTATGTATGACATATGTGAGATGTGTTGGAATACAACAACACTTCAAATCTTGTGCTTGGTATGATTAACTGCCTCTGTGCTGTAATTAACATGTAGCTTAGCGCAGTGTTTCTTGTTAGCTATGTATAAACCTGCATGTCTATGAGAAAATAACAATTAAAAATAAGCACTGAAACATGAAAAATTCTCTGATGACATTTATTATAATGTGTGTTTATGTCTTTCTAACAGCAGATAGTGAAATCATTTGTGATATAAGGTATATTAAAAGCTTATACTATTTTTTGTGCTAGCTGTTATAGCTCAGTGGTGACCCTAATATGATTGATGTGTATTTTCAAGCTTTTGGCTCTTAGGATTTACATCTGTTACTTATATGGCAGTTCCATTAATACACCTGTCCAGAAGTGGTAAAATCCTGAAAGAGGTCAATTACATCCTGGATTTCTAATATATAAATGCTAGGGATCTCCAGTGTGTGTTACTTTAACATGTTTTCTTTCCTTATATTTTAATTGCCACAAAAACACAAGCCTTTTCGTTCCATTTTATCCAGTTTGGAAGGCTCCTGCAGGTTAACTCATGTGTCACAGCTAATCCATTATTGGTACCTAACCAAAAAAGTGGATATTTCGTGAAAAAGTGCACAGGGACCTGCTAGGTCATTAAGCGATTGACATGCTAATGTAAGCCACAGAACTATTAAACTATTAAACTATTGCTAATACATTTCCAACAGTACCAAAGCATTGTAGGGCAGTGCCAAGGGCAACAGGGTAAAAAGTGCAACACTAAGTCCTTTAATTACATTAAAATAATACATGAAATCCCAGCTCAATCTAGTGAAATTCTTGAAGCCCCTGTAGAGGTTTTTCTTTATTGCTATATATGCCATTTTTTTAGGATTTCTCCTCCCTCCTTCTTAGGAAAAACACAACATAGGACAATTACATAAGATGATGAAAGAAGAGTTAAAACCTGACTTCTTTTTTTTTATTTTACAGTGCCACAAATGCAAAATGTGAAGGAAATTCTCCTTAATTAAGTTACACACATAAATAAAAACCTGGCATAAAAACATCAAACTTGCCCACTGTATTTAAAACCTAAAAATTAATATATTAGGCTTTGATTTAACTTTCCTTGTTTCATCTTGCGTGGTCCTATTTGGAGTAAATTAGCAGAATAGGGTAATGCAATAGACTAAATATTGTGCAGACATCTTCTCCTTCTTCTTGAACTCTAATATCCAACTTCTCCATGTATTAAAAAATGTTTTTGACAATGTTCTGATAATGCTTCATCGAGTCTCTTTTCTTGTACAGAGCGATGTGTGGTTCCACTGTTCAGTTGCTATTTTTCTTCATCTTATGTCATATAGGCCAGCACACCAGACATTTTCTGCATTTTACCACTCAGCTGGGTCAGGAAGGCCACTCACAATAACACGAGCGCAAGTTACGTACTCTGACAATGGATTAAAAAATAAACGGAGGTTGAGCTTTGTGATGGCTGCTTGAACTCATGAGGATAAGCGCACGTTTATTAATCTGTCCTGCGATACTAGGATTTGAACCAAAAATAACTTTTATTTTGTCTGCTATTTTGTTTCATGAATGCAGAGGTGGGAATCAGAAGAGAAATGTTACTGTGGTGATTCTTTTTCAAACCAAGTATATAGAATTCATTCTGCTCTGCTCTAATTTCCACTCACCATCTGACTATTGCCTTTTGATAATGTACATAGTGGGAAATCAATGCCATCTGTCTATATTCAGCTCAGGTGCTTATCACGGCACAATAAATGCAAAAGGCACGTGTAAATATCAGGTTGTTCAAATAGTATAATAAGCAATATGTAAAGTGCACTAACCCATAGCAGTAAATCAGCAATTCACTTCCACTGTTATGACAGCTAAAATCTACTAAATAGTGATAATTTCTTAGTTGGTATGGATTACTGCTGCATTACTTCACTTTTTAATAGATTTGTAAAATATAATTCTTGAATGCATTCAATATGCATCACATGCATATTTGCAAATATTTAAAGCAGGTTTTCTCAACCAGGGTCAGTTACCACTGACACCAATGATCTTTTTGGCTGTAAAGGTGGCATTTTTCCCACTGGTCAGCAATGTAGGAGGCTTTTTTCGTAATGACCACCACTCTAATGTACTGTGAATTTTTATATATATATATATATATATATATATATATATATATATATAAATATATAGATAGATAGAGATATATATAGCAATTATAGCAGAAGTTTTCTTAAAAACCCTAAAAATATTTTGAGGGTTCCTCTATGTTAAAAAGGTCGAGAAACACTGATTTAAAGTAATCCAAACTTATTGTTGAATTAGGTTCAGTTACAGTATCCTCTCGTTTTGCTTTTTCACTCTATATACTCAAATGTTAAGTACGTGCATTACCTTGTTTACTGTAGTTTATTGTTTAATTCTCCGTTTGACAGGCCACAGGTTACAGTGCTTATGGGGTTTTATTTTGTAGACAACAGTGGCAAGCCTGCAAGTAGATGTGCTGCCACTGCCAAAGTAGCCTCCACCATCTTTGTTTGGTCCTGGTGTTTACTTCTTCCTAAACTTCTTCTCTCTTCTTCCTCCTCTGATATCATCATTTTATTTTGCTGCAATCCCACACCAAAGTGTAATTTCATGTTTCATCAAAGGAGGACAGAGGATAGGCCTTGCACCACTGAATACCTGAATACACCCTAGTGCTTTTCATACTAACAGTGGGCTACCTTGTCACTGGCACTGAACACAAGAAGTAAGGACCAAATGTTGTGTTTTTACTTTTTAAAGGTAAAGTGATTAAAAATTAATGTGTTTTAACATACAATGATTAATTGCCAGAAAAGGCAATTATAGATTCACTTATAGGTCCAATGCTCCTGAGAATTGTAGGTTTTTAGCATATAACATACGGGTTATGCCTAAATCTAACACGAACATATTTTCATTTAATAAATGTAATGTCAGAAGTAAACTTGACTCTACAGATGCTAATGCTGTTCAAATTACAGTATTGCTATTGGTAGCTGCAATATAAATTTTTGAGACCCAACAGATATCTATAATTTGTCAGTGGCTCTCATGTAATTTTTTTTTATAGCAGGCACGTGCACTCACTGAGTAGAAGGCTGGGAATGTTGCCTAAAGTAAATTTTACATTCAGGCCAGAGCTGGGAAGGCACTGATCTATTACTTGAAAGCAGTCCAGTAGAGAAAAGTCTGAGATCCAATCAAGAAGTATAATGGTATTTATTTTTTTCATCACAAACTGTTTCTGTCTGATTCAAATTAGGTTTCCCCACCTTACTTTCCCTAATCTTTTTTTCTTACTGGCTAGAAGTTAGTTTTGGTGACAGATAATAAAATGATAGCAATGGATTGTTTTCTTTTGGGGTTTAATATTGTCATTTGTGTTATACGTGAAAGTAAACCCAAACATTTTTTTTTGTGTACAGTACAGTATACTTAGTGGTACAGGTCCATCAAAGGGTGACACAGGATTACCTAAGGCACGGAATCTAGGTCTTCACCAGTGCACCTCATAAGGAGTGATCGGCCAGTGTCCCTAGATACCACAGGACTACTTTGTGATAAGGAGGTCACCAGGTTGCAGCCCCAATGCTCTCCCCACCAGGAGTAACATGGATCAGATGGCTTCAGTGTAAAAATGGCAGGAACACAGCAAGTCGAGGAGTTGTAGTTAAACAAGCTGAAGTCAGGACAGGAGGCAAACAAGGCAATGTCATGTAACATACTGAGGTCAGGCAATCACAGGCAAAGTTGAGGTCAAAATCCAGATAGCAGATAGCGGATAACACACTAAGGATCCAGTAACCAGGGCCTCAAACTAGAGAGGGTAAATAGGGCTAATAGTAGGACAGCATTGAATTCAGGAATCTGCTCATTGTCTGCAGCCCATACTCTAAAATCTCTTTTAACTCAATGTGTGTGCAGGGGATGCCAAGTAAGGTAGAAACTTCACAGCTAAAGGGAGGCTGGTGATGCAGCAAATTGCTAAACAGACAGGCAGAGTGTTTGATTTCTGATGTTTAGATTAATACTTAAAAAGTGCACTGCATGTAAGCTGTTGACTTTTTTTTACCATAAAGGTGATATATTTAGATAAAAAAAAACAGAATGCCTCTTTATTCTAATAATTTTTTAACAAAAAACAGCAAAAAATGTAATGGAAAAAGTAAAAACACCCACATCCTGTTCAGCTGTTGCTTTCATTAGCAGAAATTACTTCTTGTCAGCGTTTTGTATAATTGCCCACTAGAAATTTCTCTACATACAAAATTTCTTAATCCTTTTCTTTCATGAACTGTGCATTTTAACTACCCCCGCAACATTTCAGTGGGATTCCAATGAGGGTTTTGAGTACTTTAATCTCATTTCTTAATTAAATCTAATTTCTGCATTCTCAGCCACTCATTGGTGAATGTGTTAGTGAGTTTTGGATCAATATCATGCTGAAATGTCAATATCTGCTTTAACTTCAACTTCCAGGCAGATAGTCTGACATTTTTTTTTAACTACACTTGATGATATAATGTAGAATTTATAATGCCTGAAGCTGTCCAGATGAAGCAAAGCAAACCCAAACCATAACATTTCAACCAACATGTTTTACAATGATTATGAAGTTCTTCTGAAATTTTGTTTTTGGCTTGAACCAATAATGTCTTGAGTAATCAGAACATTGTTCTGAAAGATCAGGCCATTGCCTTCATGTTTAATAACAAACTGTGGTCAGAATCTATTTTTATCAACATAAAATAATCAGAAATGTAGAGGTGTACTTACTTTTTTCACGTGACAAATATGAATTTGTATTTATTAGATTATGTAAATGAAAAGATCATATCAATTTTATTTTTCATTCTATCAGGTATATCAGCTTTATCTGTAGACACTGCATAAAGATGTTTGCCAGTTCAAACATGTTGAAGACGTCACCAATTTTATTAGGGTGTACCTAATTTTTCACATGACTGTTTGGAATATATTTCAATAGCAACCAATCAAGTTTCAATTTTCACTGCTCGTGAGCGAGATAAAAATTCTGATCCTTGTGCAACAATTTTTTTATATCTATTTCTCATAAAACAGCCAGAGTTTAAAAAAATGACATATATAATTAAAATGGCATTACATTAAATCAATATTTTTTGTATTGCTTTAATACTGTGTTAAGTTTAAAATTGAATTTCAAATGACTATATTTCATTCATTTAAATGAATACTGAATTGCATTATCACATACAAATAGATGCAGTAAAGATAGATAGATAGATAGATAGATAGATAGATAGATAGATTCAAACTATTTATAATAGCAGGTTTAAAATATCTTACATTGCTAACTTGTGTATTAAGCATTTGAATCCCAATAATAGAATTCTACTTTGTAAATCTTTTATATCACAGAATGTCTCTAACTATCCTAATGCAAGCCCTGTTATACACCAGCAGCAGTTGTGTTTACACCATAAGAGACCCATCTGTGCAGGATCAGAGTGTAGATGATGGTGAGATTGTCTGGTTGTTGATCATAGCCAGAAGTATTATTGGGGATATACAAAGCAGAATTTTTCATCAGATGTTGCATGCTCCACATCTGATATCGGTTTGAATAAACACACCCTAGAGAGATCTGGGCATGTTTTTCAATAGTACCAGCCAGAAATTACATTGTGCTGGAGAAGACACAAGTAGGTCCTCAAGGTGAGTAGAGAATGACAACAAGGCACAGAACAGCAGGAGCTTAATGGTATGTGAACAGAAACAGAAACTACTACAGAGGAAATTAAAACAAAATATCAAATGATTAGACTTTAATTGCCTTCATATACTTCATAAAAAAGATTATTCACACAAGCTTTGCATTTTAACAACTAAAATAGGAAAAAAGAGGAATAATAGGAGTCAGAAATAAACAGATACAAAGATTGATATATGAAGAAAGCTTTTCATAGACAAATTGACAATTCACACAATTTTGCATTATTAGCCTTTATGTTCTACGCAAAAGTACCTGCGCTGCGGTCATGGGGAAAATTAGTCAGGTTGGCACATCTAGTCCAAAATTCTCTATTTCCTGTGATACATGGCTTAATGGTATCTGAAACTCTTTCTTCTTCATATCTCCACTAACTACACACTTGTACATCTTTGTGTCTCTAAATGCATCCGAGGACATATCAGTAGTTTTTATTGCTTACCCATTTTTATTGTTGTGCATTGTAAAATCTATTGAGAATAATCAGACTGTCACTATTAAGTTTGGAACCAATTTTGGACAATAGAACTGATGGCCTCAGAATCTGTAGAAAAGGAGGTTATCTTGGGAACAAATTTCCTTTTATATTGAGATTTGGGGTGTAACAATTGTGTGTTACTTATGTGAAATGTTTTTGAAGGTATGAAGTGTACTGAGAACAAAAATGAGTGTCCTTCAAACTATAGCAACACCTAATCTTTAGAAAAAGAGTTATACTCAAAGGAGAGTGAGTAGCCATTACTAGCATAAACAACGCAATCAAAAGTAAAAGTAGGGAGCATGCATGTTAACATCAGTCAGTATTTAACAGTCCACTGTGTAATTATATTCCTGATTCACCAAATGGGCCTGATTTAATAAAGCTCTCCAAGGCTGGAGAGGATACTTTATCAGTGAACCTGGGTGATCCAAAAAATCTGTAATGTATCTGTATCCAGGATTAAAAACATTTGCTAACAACTAGCAAATTACTTTAAGAAAATCCATTCCAGGTTTGCTGGATCACCTAGGTTCACTGCCACAGCCTTGGAGAGCTTTAATAAATCAGGCACAGTTTATCTAATGAAACAGCTATACCAGTATCCAGTAACCACAATGAGAGAGTCCGTGAGGTTGGTTTAAAATTAAATTTAGAGTAATGTGAGCAGCAATGTTCTGCTTTCAAAGCAATTAAGGTGCAATATTTATGAAAATATTAGGCTCTACCTTTTGGTAAAGTACAATGTCTACTCTAACCCCTTTATCCTAAAAGTGCAAGATTGGCTAAAAGGTCCTCATGGACAATAATGTGAAACAGGTAGTAAAAATAAGCCGGAAAAGTCAGAAAATTATAAAAATGATGTCCCTTTAAATAAAGGGAGCGTTTTGCCCTTAACAATAGTCTGTTTGTAAAAGCAGTTAGGCTACGTACAAACGTCAGATGAATCTCGGCCAATACGAGCTGTCGGGCTCATCCCGGACGAGAATCTGACATGATCCATCCTAGCGGCAATGAGCGACAGAAGACGAGCGACCACAATGAAAGTAGAGGGGGGAGAGCGCAGATGTGTGCTGCTTGCTTGTTCTCGCTTGTGTATATACAGCACTCGTTCATTTATCTTTCAGCTGTTTGTCTACAATAACCGAGTGTGTGTACGTAGCCAGTCGTTGACAAAAGTCTGTTGCAGCTAGAAAAGAAACTTGTCTGTCTTGTCCTTTGATAGATTACTCCCTGTGTAGTGAACTAGTAATTAGGATATATAGTGGAGTCAGGAGTGTTAGGTCAGGATTTCAGATAATTAGAACATTACTGTTCCAAAGTTAGGCAATAACATTTGGAAAACTGCAAATGTGTGACTTATTTGTGATTGGGATAACCAAGGAGGCCTTCAAATTTTTTGTCAACTGGACCTTTAGCTCTGGGGAGAGTGTGTGAAAATATGTCAGATAGTGTCACAAAAAGCCTGACAGAAGGCTGTGCTTCTAGGAAGGCTGTTGGATTAAGGAAATAATGTGTTATCACAACCTGGTCAGAGAATTGATTCTTCATTTGTTTTCTGCCAGTCCAATCCAGTGCTGTAGGGAGACTATGGTAATTTTATTTTTCTTGTGTTAAAAATATAATAAAAATATCATTGACCTCCTCCCTACCAGTAAAGCTACAATTTTAATACCCTCAACATTTGTTTATTTTATGGTAGCTATTTTCCAGTGCTGTGCAAAAAAAGTCAACTCTTCATGTTAGTCTCTCAGCCCCCACCACAGTCACAGATACTCACTTTAGGGTCCTTTGGGGAAATTAATTAACCTGCCAATATCTTTTACAGGATGGAACCAGAGCACCCAGAGCACAACCATGCATTCTCAGGATGAATGTAAAAGCTTCATGTATACAGAGTCCCTGTGAGAATGTGAAAACCCAAGATCTCAGCACCTCAGACCAACCATTAAACACGCTTAGCTATTGAATTGTCTTAAATAATGACTAAGGGCATGTTGAACAGACAGCCTTTATTGTGAAACAATAAATTTAATTAAAAAAAAAACTAACAGACCACAGATATATTGTTGATGAAAATACAGAGAATATTACTGATCAGCTTAAGTAATAGTTATTAATACATTTTTTTTTAATAACACCAACGTATCACACAGCTCTTTGTCTATAGAGTTTATATTTATGTCATTCAATATCCCTACCACAGGAATAATTCAATTTACATATCATAGTCTAAGGCTGAAGCTAATATAGAAGTATGTTTTGGAATGTAGAAGAAAACCAAATATACACAGAGAAAACCTGCAAACTGAATACAGATAATTTAATGGTCGTCAGTCAAACCTAGGACCAATACAATACAAGACGAGATCTAGCCACTCTAGTCCAAAAAACAAAATTTTGTTATAAGCAACGTTTTGGTGTTGAGACTATAATTTTATTTATCAAAATCTATTGGTACACAAAGAGATTTAAATACAAAAACCTAAACAACTCAACACTATGTGGGACTTTAAAGGCAGTAATGAGTGATATCCATAAATAAAGTTTGTAACTAAAAATTGATAAAACATAATTTCTAAAAAAAAAATGCATTTATTGACTTATTTTAAAATCATGATATAAAATCCTTGTCATCATGTAGGAGTATATAACTCCTAATACATTGGGATCTCTAGTTGGTATGATGTTCTCTACGCATTTCGCTTCTTTAGGAGATATTTTGTTTGTTGCTCTCCCCCTCCTACATATCACACGACATACCCAGAGAAATCTCAATGGCCGCAGGGCAAGTAGGGAAGCATAGAATCAGGGATGATGCCATTCATACTTTCAAACAATTACTTCTACGTGTTTACTATCTAGCTTTTCATTTTCACCTGCATCTATCAATGAGTTTCCAGCCTTTTGATATGGCTTCAAACTTTATTAAAATCCTTAAAACCAGGTACCACTGTTCACTGACCTAATCCAATCCAATGTCATCCCAGGGTCGTTGCAAGGGATCCTGCATGCCTCTCAGTCTTTGGGAGGGTACACAAAGCCTCATGCTGTATACCTGCTTTGTTACATTAGTACAAGTTAAACACAGTATTATGACATCTTCCTAAGGCCATTCCAGTTTTGTATTAAAGGAAGTGCTACTACAAAGATCTGTGACATTCTAATACAATGTTAATGACGGAATTACAAATATCTCTTTTATATTATAGTAAGTTAGTTGGCTATAATATGTTTAATTTATATAATAGAACTTTAATTATTTTCTTGGATGATAATATTGCCATTGGTATGAAGTCTTCAGTTTGAAGTACCAGTTTGTATTGTGGAGTTTGCAGCTTTACATTATCTGACTGTAATACAGAATCATCCTAGCAACTGAACTGTGGGATTATGGGGAACTCCTATACTTGAGTTCCCCTGCTATAACAGTTAATGAATTCATTCATTCATTCAGTCGGAACCTTTGTGATTACACTTTTTTCATTGTAACCACAAAGGATTCAAGTGCATGAATGAGCATGAAGTAACTAAGACTGTGTGGGAAATAGACCATGCTTTCCCAGAATCCAACAGTTCAGGTATTGCTATGATTCTCTATTAGAATCAATCATTGCAGAGTTGTACATTCAATGATAAATAGCTCTTTTTGCTAATTAAAGATTTTACAAAATCTTTGTACAAAACAAAGGGATCTGGACAGTACAATGAAAAGAGAAACATGAAATAATACTAGATTTTCAACTAGTGGAAGACTGTATGAAAATGCCATCTGTGGACCTGTAATTCATTGTCTGGGCAACACCCCAGAGCTAACTTGCTCAGATAGAGGTCGTGCCAACATGGAATCTGTGCTGCCATCCCCTGGTTGTATTTGACTGTATGAATGTTGGGTCCGAACTTGTGGATAAAGAGATTGCTGAAGCAGTGGTCTGTGAGGAGAATTTCAATGGTTTGGCAGGATTGTAATGCTAGGTATTGCTGCACCCAATGTATCATCCTTGTAGGCCACATGGCACTGCACATCTCATGTGTGAGCTTTATAGTCCTTTTTCTACAGGACTGAACTGGCCAACCTTACTGTATCTCTGTACATTTCACATCTGGTCCTCTGTTGGGCACTTTGCTTCACTGGGATGCACTGGCTAATGGAACCAACCTCAGGCCTTATCTGTGCACTAAAAACTTGGAGGTCTGGATTTTTGGGTACAAGGCCTTCCATAAGGCAGACAAGATGCTGCAAAGGTGGCCAACAAAGTGAAATATATATCTGGGACAAACTCCTAACCTGCATTAGGGATCCAGCGACTGTAGTAAGACAAACATTTTCGCTATTACAACCTAGCCCACCTGCAATCCTCCATGGAGTTCTACACATAAATTACAAGGAAATCTCTTTTGTTTTAGTGAGCCAGTTGTAGGTTTTGGCAAAACTTGGTCACCCCCCCCCCCCCCCATTATTGTTTTGACCTACCCCAACCTTCTCTCCATCTTTTCTTCCCCTCCTTACTCACTCCACCACCTCCCCTCTACCTTTTCTTCTCTTAAAAAAATGTCAAAATGGATCTAGTAAGGAGGGGTGAATACTTTAAAGTTAAGTGAGAAGACTGTAGTCTGAAAAGAATGCGTATTTAGGGATACTGACATCTGTTGGGGGACTAGGGGTACATGTGGTAGAAAATTGGTTGAAGCGGGCCCATCCCATTTCTCCACAACAATCAACCTTGATTTATAATTCAGTGGATTAAGGGAAGTGGTAAACTAATTGTGACTGGAGCTTCTTTCCCTTTTCTTTTCCCTTACTGGCACTTGGGAGACTTCGCTTGAAGTTTTAGGACAGGAATTACAAGGGACTTCTGTCTATATAACAATTGCTTTTATGGGTTTTAGAAAACAGGAAATTTGACATACCCTCAAAAAGTCCCTGATGGGAATCAATTAAACACGTGGACCTGGAAGATTCCCACGAGGAAATGTCTAATTTCCTGCTTTATAAATAGTGCCCTGTGTGTTCAACCTTTTGGCATCCCTGGTCAGTTGATATTTATTTGTTAGACCCGTTATTGCTTAATGATTTGACACTGATTTTCTGAAATGTTTCACCTCTGGTACACTTACAAAACAGCAATTACACTTACCGAACAGATATAACAACACACTTTTATATGATTTGATATTTAGTGGATCAAAGCAGAGCAAACAAGAAGTTCCCCTTTAGGTGTTTTGTACATGTTAAATGCAGGCTACTGAAACAAGTCATATGGCAGTGTTTTAGATAGCAAACATTAGCATTAGAGTGTCCAGTCTAAACATAGTTTAGGATAGAGTCAGAAACAGAATTTTATTTGGGGGGTTCCATTTAAAAGAATTATCCCAATTTCCTGTCCTGCTGACAACATTTTACTAGACTCAAAGTAAGTTGAACTCTCCAGCAGCAATGTAGACAGAAATAAAAAAATATATTTTCTTTATTGGAGTAGGGCAAGGCCAGATTTGCCTTTACTTTCTTTGTGATATTGTGTAGTTCCATCCCTAATCTAATGATTTCCACTAATGACATACCTGCAGGGCAGACGTGTACTTCACCTACTGTAACCTTCTAGAACTAGTTTCTACTCATTCTTTGTTATTTATGAATGACTATCCTAGATAACAAAAGCATTTAAAAAGGTCTGTTTTGTTGGATATACACAAACACAGACACAATGACAGCTTCTCTTCTATACAATAACAAACTGAGATATAATGTACAAATTAATTTCTGTGTCATGATCCTCTTTACTGATATAGGAAATTGTGAAGTCTCAGTACCAGCAGGAATGCAAACAGTGACTGCAGCATTTAATAAGGAAAATATCTAAAGGAGAGACAGCTAAAACTGAATGCTGCTCTGCAAGTCACACAAGGACAATACACTGAGAACAATACACATTATATATCTGTCCTCATATTTATCTACTTCCGCACATATTTCTCTCCAAATTCTGCATTATCTTATAACCTCTGTGCCATCCTAGCAATTAAAGTGGCTATATCATCTTCATCATTCATAACACATCCACTTCGATGAGTCCATTTTTCTTGGTTGGCCTTTTTTCCATTAAAGCTTTTACTATCTTTTTTTTTAAGACATGGACAGAAAAAGTACACATTAATATTATCCTAGTTCTAGATGAAGAGGAACCCTAGGCAACAAATGAAATATATTATTAATCTACTAATGTTATTTAGGGGGGGGAAATGCAATTGTGGTAATGTTTGAAAGGACACCCATTTTGTATAGCTGTATGCTATCCACTGAACTTTTGTGTTTGCAAGGTTTGCTGCTGCATAGCTTTTAACATTAGGTAATGGCTTGTCCCTAATTTATGCCCTAGTAGCTAATGTCACATTGGCCATTCTGTCACTGATAACACCTTGCCAGAAGCAGAATAACCATAGTACAAATTTGCTTTAGCTAATGGACATCATTCCCTTGCTGGCTGGAATGCAACAGAACGTCAAATTCTAGTAGAGAGGAGCAACAATCTGCTAGTTCAGCCTAAAGGAATCAATGCCATAGAAGAATGTAAGTGGATTCTTAATAATTCTGTAATTATTAAATTACAACATTTTTGTTGATTATTGTTTAAAAATAACAATGAACCCAGCAGTATTATTGCGGCACAGATTCTGTAAAAAAAAAAAAAAAAAAAAAACACACTGTGCTCCACCGGGTTCAGGTCTCTGAAGTTCCAAAAGTGCAACAGACCTGAATGTACGGTTCTGTTAAAAAAGATGGAAGGAGAATATGGTTAGATGACCTGTCAGTGTTACATGATCAGCTCTCCTGCAATCTTGGAGCTCTATAGCCTAATAAAGCACACTATTGGATTCCACAGGCTACACGCTAAGGGGCAGATTTTTTCAATGGAATGGACTGCAGTGTACATTGTGACAACATTGTCATTTACTTTGTGTTTTATTATTTTCTTGCTGCTGTTGCTAACGAAATGTCAATGGTTTATATCTGTCACCTCAAATCCATCTATGTGTGCCTAATAGAGGGGACCAAATTGTTAACAAGTTATAGTTATAACAGCAGATAAGCAGATTTTACAGTGACTACTAAAGATAAGGTTTGGTTCAGACCAGCTTACTTATTTACATTGCCATTTCTAAACCTCTGATGAAAATGTAGTTTTGACTTTATTTTCATTATGCTAGATGTATTTTTATAAAGAAACAAAAAACACTGTAGTGTAATATTAAGTGTAACACCAGGTTTATTATCTGGCAGTATTTTTACTTGATAAATGGGTTAAAGGACATGTATAAGGTTGAAGAACTTCATTTTGTAGTTTCCTGTAGACACAGAGTATGCAGAAGGGTTATGCAAAGCCTTTGTGCTGGAAGAGCTAAGGGGGTCTTCCTATTTAGGCCAGCTGTATGTTTAGCTCTGAGAGAGTGTGTCAGATAGGGAGTTGCTTGCAGGTTTGGGATGTAACAAGATGACATGAAAAGGCAGATCCCAATGATCTCAAACTTAGCCAGGATTTAAACAGAATAAAGGCAGACAGAACATTCTGAAATCCCAGATGAAGTCAGGAATACAGTATATGCAGTAATTCAAATGTAAGTATGAAGCATCTTAGAATTTGTATCCACTACCGCTCCATTGGGAGCCAGTGGCTGGGCTGTGGTTGGGGGTGATTAAATATTCACCACAGGGACTGCGGACAGGTTTCAATGGACAGAGTCAGATGCTGGAATGTTGTCATCTTAACAGCACCAATAGGGGTGCTAGGATCCCAACCCAACTAGAGCAGGGCATGAAAACTCTGGATGAGTTTCATGTTTCACTTTGTTAACACCTTTATCTGACTTAAACAGTTTGAGAATGCATTTTACTTCTGTAAACCAATAGATAATAATAGCAAACTATTTTTCCATGCTCCTTGCCTTGTAAGTGGCCCTGGGAGTTCTCAATTAATGCAAATTGGGGACTATTGGTCTGCATTTCCTGACACAGGCAGAATAACCTTAACAAGTATCACCCCCATCTAGCCCAAGTCCCTCTTCATACTGTACAGTGCTGCATGGTTAATGCTTTTCCTATATTTACATAACAGAAGGGGTTTAGCAATAGCCTCCGAAGATATTTTTATTTAAAACATTGGTGCTTAATATTACAGTTTAAAGCATGTTTCCAGTAAACAATATCTTGGCTGCTTGTAGAAAAAATAAACAGGGAAATATTTGAATGGTTGAGTTACAACACTATTCAGAGCTTTATTATATGGTGCAATGTAATATAATAAATATAATCTCATTGGATAGCTATGTAACTGTGCATACCTTCTTTTATTTACATACTTTTATTCATTAAATCTAAAATAGTAATACTTATACAAAAAATAGAAAGTTAGGAGCTTAGCTACTCTGTGTGGATTTTTCTTTCTGTTTCATGATTTTGTGTACCAGTAACAGAAAACTAACACTATGTAATGTTTTTCATGTTGACTGGAAGTTTTCACACAATTCCCCTTGGTGCTATATTGCTTGTGTAAAGATGAGCAGGAGCTGAGGTTCCTTGTTTATAAGAATCTCAACAATCATGCACTGAACTATATGCATGTAGAAAAACTTCCTAAGGCATCATCTTCCCTAATTAACAGAAATGCTTATGTGTATGGTTCCTGATTGATGCAATGTAGATGCATAGCATTATTCTGTATTGTTTACTGTATACTTCTTACCATGTAATGGAATCACTATTACTCTTGGCACAGAGGCGTATAGCAGTTAAGCAGTTATTGGTCTGGGATTTTTGCCCCTTTGCTTTGGATTTCATTATCTGTAGACAGTGACTTGGTTCATTGCATTATCTCTATTTCTTCACTATTGATCACTGTTGTCATAAATTTCATGTCAGTGTACTTTTTATCATAAGTTTTTTATTTATGCTCCTTTCTGTCCCATAGCTGTGATGCTGTTGCCACAGTGCCATTGATCTCATTTCGTCTGGTCACCACATTTTGGATTATCACTGGAATAATGCCATTATTGGCGGCACACACTGTGCTGTCACATGGTTGTGTCCTGGATGTCATCTCTCTCCAACAGCATCTAGCTTTGCAGGCTTACATTGATCTCCACACCGCCCACATGCTGACAATAACTGTGCTAAATAATTAAACAACGGGAGGGTGTCCCAGCTGGGCAGACAGAACAGAAAAAGGAAGAAGTTGTACTGAAAAAACACCTATACTTTTGATACAATTAGTGTATGCTATAACACTGTGTACACTGATGGTTTGCTGAATTACCGTGGGTTAAGCCAGCTGGTAAAGACGTGTCTGCTTCAAATCCCACATGTGAGTCTGTAGCAAAACATTAATTTCAAGAGCCGTTGGATTTTATGATTGTTGCTGATTTTTATCTAATATGGCTCTGCTTTTTGGCTCTGTTTTGCAGCAATTGAACTATGCTTATTTCTGAGAAAGCATGTAGACACCTGAATCGTATTTGCGGTAAGCAAAGGTCTTCTCAGGTAGACAAAGCAGAGTGGTTCATTTTGTTTTGTTTTTTATACACACACATACACACAGTTATATTGTAAATTAAAGTCAAGATTCAGTGTATGCTACAGGCACACAGATTCAATATATATTTATTGATAATAATAACAGCGTGCATTTTGAGTAGTACCTTGGGATTTGGACTCTATTATTTACTATAAAGCATTTCTGTATTTAGGCAGCAAGGTAAAAAACAATCATAATACCAGCTAGGATTGCCAACTGTCCATAAATTAAAGAGCAGTCCATGAAAAGACAATAAAATGATGTTGTCCCGCAATGTTCGTTATAAAGTTACCAATTTAATGGCTGGGTCCAGTGCCATTAGAAGCAGTAGCATTGTACCGAGTTCACTCGACTTTTTTTCTATTTGAGCTAATAAGTGAATCTGAGTTGTGCATAGAAACAAACTATCACTTGCATTTCAGATTATCATTAAAAAAATTTAAAAAAATAATATAACTTGGAAAATCTGCAATTGCATAGCCAATTCATCTTTCAAAGATGTTGGTAGATGAGGTGTAGCATGAGGATTAAATTAATTGAAAAGCTTAGTAAAAGCCACATTGGCTCATAATGTAAACCTGTGCTCAAGAACAGGATCAGAGCTCTGTTTCTATATGGGGACAAATGGGGATAAATGAAGTGACTTGACTTGGGAGTTGACTTTGAAGAATTCTTGGTGTCTTGAGACTTGACTTGATCTTTCAAAAGCCACTCTTGTATTTTTGCATTTGTTTTCATCTTCAATTCATTACAAATATTGTTTTAATGTTATTTCTTGCCATCCTGGCAGCTCTTTGGAATTGAGCTCGGACTCTGGTTTTTTTAGGTAAGAGGCTTCCAGGAAAAAGGGGCATCGGTAGCTAGACACCCAAAATGTTTTAGTCTAGTCACTACTGTACTTCAAATAATGTTAGGTTTTCCTCAGTAAAACACTGAGTGGCTTCTGACATGTGGGGCCATCTTCTGTCACCATATTAACAAATACTATACTGTATCTATCTATAAAAGGTACAGAACTGTCTTACAATTTTTTTGATCTGCCATTAGCATTTTTTAAATTGCTGCTGACCAAAATAAGTCATATGTTTGTCTGTTTAACATTCCAGTAACCATACATTTTAGCTCCCCTAATGAACACCCAGGAGAAGTCCTGCTATCCAGCACACCTGGAAATGTAGGATAGCAGCGGTGCATGGCTTGGCAAATTGTACCAACCACCCACAAGATCTGTCTATATTTAATTGTTGAAAAGGGCAGACAAAATCAGAAGAGAAAAAGAGAAAGAAGAGCAGTTATAAATAAATAGCAGGACATCCCTGAATAAAGTCAATAAGATCTACAAATGGCAGAAATTTCCAAAGCTTATGATATCCACAGTGAGTACGAGAGACATTTTCGTAAATGAGAGACATTCCAGCTAAATCATGGTTTGTACAAATCAGTTTAATCTTTTCTTATCAGGATATAACACAAGCATTGCTTTTATCCATTTCATTTACTATATAAATAGTGCTTTTGTTTGTATAGTTCTGTACATCTCCTGGAAGCCCTATTACATGAAAACATCAATTTTTTACTTCTGACAATTTAAAAATAAATGCTTGACCAGGGTAGAAGGATGACTTCAGGAGCTATGTACTCAGCTGTGTTTTATGACCATTCCCTTTCACCTCCCCAAAATACCACATAACTCTCTGTTTTGGATATAAAACTGGCCATAGCAGCCTTTTATTCATGAACAGTCTTTATAAAACACAATTTACAACAACTAGAAAAGATTAACCACATGTCAGAACACATTTTCCAAATAACATCATTCTAAACTAGAGGTCCATGAAAGGGATTACCCCCAAATTTAATTCAGACTTAAAACCCCCCAAATCTTTGAAGACCTAAATCTTAACACCCAGTTTTCTTGCCAAGGCCCCCAGCTGCACTACACCCACTCGGGGACAACTAACCTGTATCCACTATTTACTGCAATCCCCCATGACAACCTTATGTCGGGGGGGGCTCTCCTTACCTGAAGAAACTCCATAACTCAGATAAGTCCTCCCCCCCTTTTCCATTAAAATGCCTTGCCTACTATCAACCTCCCTTCATGGACCTGCAACCTGCTTTACACTGCTATGACAAAACAATAATTCCACCTCAACCACTCCAATACCTACCATGTCAAAATACCCTTTTCTAAACCAATTTGGTTTTGCTTTTATAGGCGGTAGCAACTCGATTCCCATCGCCCAATGCACATAATCACCTGCCTCTGTAAACCCCATCTGGCCGCCTCAGTAGCAGCCCCAATACGAAAGGAGTGGAAAGCATAATCTGCAGCGCACAAACCCATATCCCTCAAACACTTCCTAAAAACAGCCACAAACGAGTCAGAAAGGACCCATCCTGGTTTGTAAAAAACAGGCCTCCCAGTGGAGGGCGCACCTCCTGAAATCCGAAATCCTTCACACTCCCTACTGGGCCTGTCGTGAACTCCCCCACCCGATCTAGTTTCAAACACACCCCTCTCCCCGACTGATCAGTCTTGGACTTCCTCACCCATATTTGAACACTTTTGAGTCACTCCAGGGAATATCCTGATAATCCAAACCCCTCCCCTGCCGTGCGCTTGTTAGGGCTCACCATTTCCCCAATCCTCAAATCCTCAAGGGTGCAAAGAAGGCCACAAAGAAAGACACCCTGAAGAACAGCAACTCATACCTATCATTACAGACCTGCCCGAGCACGTTTATCATCCAGGTCAGCATGTCGAAAGAAAACCGGGCGCCGCCTATCCACGCACCTCTCCCCCGTCTGCACCCCTTTAGAGCTTGCTGTATCACAAACGTCTTAGCAGCATCCCACCATTCCAACACCTTAAACATGAAGGCCAAAGCCGAAAGCTTGTTACCCACCGACGCCCCCTATGCTAAAAATTACTTACAAGATACACCAGCACCGCAGACTCAAGGCCTAGTTCCTCATGCCCCTCCCCTGCCTCCTGCAAAAAGGTAAACCACTCCCGCCATAGCTGCCCAGGTCACCATACTACCTGACCGCTTGATCAAACCAGAAAGGAGCCACAGGCTATCTTCCACTGTCGCGCCGGACATGGAAAGCCGTGCTGCTCTGTGCCTGGTGCCAAGGCCTGAAACCTGACCCTCCCCTCAGTTGGCAATATCCCATGCCCCCAGGAACTCACTGGAGAGAGAAAGCCCCAGGTCCAGAGATAAACTGCATCAACAACTGACGCAGCCCGGCCAACAGATTCCCCCCATTCTGTCCCCCCACATGGGCAATACACTGAGAAACAACATACCCCCAGCTTGCCCCTCACCTCCAGCTACCAGTGCAGTGTTAACAACCATGTCCCCCATCCCCCTGAGTCCCCGGGCACTCATCAGGCTGCTGAAGGCTGTACAGCCCCGCAGCCGCAGATGTCCCTGGATTTTGCCTGCCGTTCTCTTCCTGCGAACTGGATGCTTGACAGAGAGCCACCCGCACTCTCTTGCTGCAGCTCCGCGTCCCAAGCGTATCCTGCACTGCCTCCTGTCGCTGGGCACTGGACGGTGATTCATCACCTTGCGCCTGCTGTTGCTGACAGCCTCCGCAAATGCCCGACCGGTCCACTTGTCCCGACCTCCTCAGCCTGTGGACATCTTCCACGCCTACAACCACCATCACAAACCTCTCCGCTCCCGCCAGAACCACAATCAATCGAGGCCTCAAAGCCCGCACAGGAGCACCGACTGCCTCAGGATCCAGGTCAGTCCCCATTGCAGCTCTTCTCCCTCGTAGGGCATCCGCTCCTGTGATGCCTTTCCTTCCAAGGAGAGTAGCTTTCAGGTCTCATTCCTGATGCTGGGCAGCCAGTGGGGGAGGGTCAGAATTTCCCCTCCCTGCTGCCCCGGGGTCCCGCCGATGACGAGGATTCCCCATATGCCCAGAACTTGCTGAAGCTGAAGTGCGCTTTGCAGGTGGACTCGGAGGGTCCCTGGAGGGGCTTGTAAGCCGGCGCTGGATCCCCTGGGGCCTGCTAGAACTGAACCATACTGGTGCAGAGCAGGCCAGCAAGCCCACCTGCTCGACCCCCATCGAAACCGTGCCCACCTAGCCCTGAAGCCAGTCCACTCCGTGCACTGCTGCTGCGGCCTGCAAGTGCTCAAGCAGCTGCTCCACCGGGTCCATGGAAGCTTGCTCCATCTTTCCTCTGAACTGATTCTTGTACTTTTCCCCCCCTCCCACATCATACCAATTAGACCCCTCCCTTCACCTACAAATCCCCCTATCCCTGATACCATTGATTTCCTCCCCAACGACTCTCTTAACCCTTTTATTTCCTGTCATCCCTTCTCACCCTGTCATGCAGCCCTCCACCCATTATGCTCTCCAGCTAGGGCTCCAGGCATTCTTTTCCATTTTATTTACATATCCACATTTGTTTAAATTTACTGAAGCCACCAGTCATTTTAAATGCTAAAGGTAGCACTAAAACCATACAAAATAAATTGATGTAAAGGCTTGCTTATTAATGGGTTTTTTTATGGGGGGGGGGGGGGGGGTTTGTTTTAGCTATTTGGTGCAACATTTGAATTTCCCATTATATCAATATGCTGTCTGGACATCTGAGTCCTTTTAACCACAACTGGTAAAGTTATGTGTTCATACCTCTAAACCATTATTCCATTGACAGTTTATTTTTAGTGTAAGCTTTTTTCTCTTCACTAAACATGTTGTATTTATTAAAAAAAACACAGTTTTTACTGAGATTCGACTTTGTGTTAAGAATGAAAATGTCACAGTAAAATTTGAATTTTTGGCAACTTTTAACTTTTTTTAAAGTATAATAAGGATAAACAAAATTTTTAAAACAAAACACTGACTTTTTAGATAAATTAAAAAGCTCTTAGGATGGGATCATTGTCAAAATGTTAGGAGAGTTGGGGGGGGGGGGGTCCATAAGACCTGGCTGGCCAGAAAACAGCGAGTTTGTGCCACCCCTCACTGACAATGGACATATTCCTCCTCATGCTACTTTGTGAGTGAGAAATCCTATGTTGAGGAGCAGGGCCTGTTCCCCACATTTCCCCAAAATGATTGTGTCAGTCTGTGTGGAGTGGAAAAGGTATTGGAATAGACACACCCTCATCTTTGGGAATGAGTACAGCGGTTTGGGTCACTGTCAACGACAAAGTCTAGTATTGTAAATCCATATCAGCCACAACAAACTCTTATCAATGTTAACTTGCAGACCCACAATGTAAAATTACACATTTTCTTCCTGCCACTATGTAGTATATTTCTGGCCAGTTTGTTTGCATTTGTAAAATCTGACAAGGACTCATGCAGTAAATGGGCAAGCCATTTATTTACTTCTGGGAACATAAAGGTAAATTTTAATTTAAATATGTGTTGTGTTTGTATTTTAGATAAAATACATTTTATTTATATTGTTAGTGTGCTTATTTCAAGGTCTATTTTTGACTCTTTCGGGGAATAGATAAGAGGTCATATGTATTCCTTAACCTATTGGGGCTGCTAACTGTGGGTCTCAATATTGAAGTGGACCTTCAGATTCTAGAATATCAGGCTGACCCCTCTAACCTTTGGGGATAAGGGATTAGGGGTAAAAGAAAAGGCAACCAGAAGCCAGTGATTGTTTTGTCCTTGTTTTAGCAAACAAGACTGCATGAATGTATCTAAATCATGCCAAATGGCTTGGGACAAAAACCTGTTGTTAATAGTAAGTATTGGGACGCTAATATGCTAAATTACAATTCAACTTACTACCCATTAAAAAGCTTTTTTTTTATAACATCCACCTGAACAAATCATTAGATTCTAACAAGACTGTGGCATTGTAACCAAGACTGTGGCACTGACATCTTTTCATGTACAAAGCCTAATCTTCATTGCAAAGGTAAGTGAGCAAACTGCTGGGGGCAAAAAAAGTAGTGTAGAGGATTGTTGTAAGAGGGCTTCAGAAACCTGTTACTCACTGTGCTAGAAGAATATCAAACAAGAACTCACTGTGCTAGAAGAACATCAAACAAGAACTATCACAGCAACCTCCCAACAAATAATGAATCAAGATGCATATATCAAAAACCATCACAATATCACATTTTGTTGGTCGGCCTATTTCGAGGAATGATCACTCCTCGTGTAACTTTGGCCTGTATTTTGGGTGAGCTAGAGCAATTTGAGTTGATTTGTGCTTCTCTGTTTCACACATGAAGATACAAACTTACCTTTGAAACTGTGAATTCTTCAATTTTTTATACATGATTGCACTATATCTGAGCTTCCATTAACCTAACTAGGTGTCTTGTGTCAGATAAATCAAACTTAAACAAAGTTGGGACATTTGATACAGATGCTAATGTATTTAATAATTAACAGGCTGTGTGGTGTTAATCCAACCCCGCCATTCTCAGTTCTCTTAGTTTTCTCAACACGTTTCTGATCCGAAGCTAATCACCTGAGCCTGGGGCAATGGCGTGACAGAAATTAGAGATTTTCCAGAACAGGCATACTCCCCTTTCACTCTATAGCTAATAGCATATTCAATATTGCTATTTATCCTCATAAAAAAACAAGTGCTAACAGTATTTAGAATTGTAAATTAATATATCCCGTTTTAGAAATGTATAAAAATAAATAGATACAGGTAAAAACATTGTCATGCATAAATGGTATTACATGAAAAACGAGTTATACGGCCGCTGAGTGGCTGTATCAGCTCATCGATAACTATGCTGCAGAATATTGCTTAAACAAAAACAAAAAAAGACCAGATCCCTGTCATGCAACTGGGGTCCAGCAAGGCTTCTGATGCTGGATTTAAGGTTTCCAGGTAGGAGTGATAAGTATGTTTTGAACCAGATTTTGATTTTGAGTTTGTTGAGTACAGTATAAAGTATATTGAGTACAATCATAATTACTATGCATGATAACATGACTTGGAAGAACGGACATGTACTTTGTATTGTCTTGAATATGGGCCGAGGAAAGAACCACAGTACTCGGGGACACCTGAAAGTGTTGAATGCCAAAGTCACTCAGGGAGCAAAGGCCCCCAGGGAGGTAAGTATTTATATTCTCACAAGGAAATTGAGACCTAAACTTTCATCTTTTAAAGTCTGTACTAGTCATTGATCTTTTGGATCTGTTTCCTATATCCTGTTGCCACCAGGATTTGATTTTTCCTTTTTTTCAACTTCTTAGATACTTATTTCTCAAATATGCAAATTATCTGTGGCTGTGATGCAAAAAACTGGGCATGGTAGCCTTCATTTTGCATGTTGGAAGAGGTTGTGTTGGAAAAGTTATCAAATTACTAAAACCACAAATAATTTTTGCTAGGCTTGATACAATTGTTAAAATAAAAACAATATTCCAACCACGATGATGCAGAAAATTATTAATATTGGTGAAGCTACAAATTTTTTCACTTATAGCCAAGTCCTTAGAAAACCCTTTTAACTGTGGCAACAGATAAAACAGCATATAATGACAACTCTTTAACACAATGACCAGCTGTAACATGGAATCATTTACCATATTTTTAATACCATGATTCTTTTATTACTATGAATGAAAGGGCGATCAGTTTTCAGTTTTACTGTGGTGATCAGTAGGGATAAGTGACCAGGATTTTTTAATTTCGATCTTATGCAAATCGGGCCTTTCTTGCTTACCGAACATGTAAGCGAGAACAGCCTTGTGATTCGCTGTGAGGTTGTGTTCGCAGGAGTACTGAACTCATATGACCTTTCAATGAAGATTCTCCATTGAGAGGTCACAAGTTCAGTATGCCTGTGAACATGACCTCACGGCGAATCACGAAGCCATTCTCGCTTACATGCGAGAAAGGCCCGATTCGCTGTACTTATCATTGATAAGTACAGCCCAGGGAGCGTAGGAACCTGGACCATAGGAACCTGCAGTCACAGCTGATTGGAGGCACGTGCCTCCAATCAGCTGTGACTGCAGGCCTACTAATGAACTCATATGACCTCTCAATCGAGACCCTCCATTTAGAGGTCATGTGAGTACAGCTGTGATCCCCACGCTCTTTGGGCTGTACTTACCATTGATAAGTACAGCACAGGGAGTGTGGGAACCTGGACTGTGGAAACCTGCAGACCACAGGCGTTATACTGAACCCATATGATCTCTCAATGGAGAATCTCCATTGAGAGGTCATATGAGTTTCGCTGTGACCATCCATCTTCCCACGGTCCCCGGGCTGTAATTATCATTGGGCGGGGATCTAAAGCGAAAATCAGCCAAATCGCCAACTTTAATATTGACAAAAAGTGGCAGCCCAACTAAAAAGCAACCATCTTTTCAGATGATTACCACTTTCATAAATGAGTTGAACTGAAAAATTGAATTATTTGTATGTAGATACCACACTTGTTAAGGCATTTTTATATTTATGTAAAAATATTTTTTTTCACATGCCTTTGGTTGTATTTGATTCCACATTCACATGCAGCATAGACTATCCTGCAATACTGACCGATCAAAAGAGGGGTTTGAGCAAACTACTACACTATTACACTGATTGATCACAATAGTTACTTTTCATTCATGTTGAACATTTTTAGAAAAAAGAGTGTTTCTGCTATGATTGCTAAAGCACTCAACAAGCTACCAGTGAAACATTTCAAGTTTTTTCATATGGAGCTATCAAAGGACTCAATGTGAAAATCACAAAAAAAAAACAGAATATAAAACTGTTCATGAATGTTCGTCCAAATAGAGAGCCATAGGACTATATGTTGACAAGGGCTGTCACTGAATAGTAACTACATTAAAATGATTCAATTAATATTCAAGTAAAAATTGTTGTATCTTTTTATAGGATAATCCATAAATCCTAATTACAATTTGATCCTTCAATAAAATGACCATTGGGATCAAATGCTTAGAGATTAAAAACAGACAGCCAAGTTGCTGCCTAATTGCCAACTTTAACATCACTGTGATTCTGTTAAACAGTGACTGAATTTTAAATTTAGAATAGCAGGGTCCTTGTTAGGAGGCTTTGGTAATAAATAGTATTTTGCATTCTTTAGATGTGTAATATGTGGACTTGCCTATACCAATGCTACAGAACATATAACAAATGTATATAAAATAAATCAATAATACAGCCTAATTTGCAGAGTATCACTAATAGAGTCGAATAAAAGCAAAAGCTCATTATGCATAAATCTGATAGCTGATGTTCAGATGTGAACAAATGTCCCTGTCAAGAAGCATTATTAGTTTGTCTGGCACCACATCCCACTATAATATCCTTAATTATAACCCAAATGTTTACTTTACATAAAAATAGTTGTAAGGTAAAAATGAATTTATTTTATAAAAAAAGGATGAGGCCCCACCTCTTTACCACCGCAGCAGTAAAGACAGAATAGGAGCACAGAGTCTCCTGGGATACCTATGGCATGCATCCCAGGAAGCTTCTGGCTGCACAGGGGCTTTTTTCCTCTAATGGGAAATTGTGAAATTGGTACACTTTTTTTTCCATTTAGAGCAGGCTATGTCACCCCAACTTGCGCCTGTATAGTGCAAGATTGGGTGATGTAGCCAGAATTAGAAGAAGGCAGTGGATGATGGCGGCGCCAGTGCTTCTGAAATGCCAGGGCAAGGACAGATTCCAGGATATCGCGGGACCAAAACGAGGACATCGCTTTTGAAATTGGGGACTCTGAGGAAGTAATGGTGAGTGTGAGTTTTTGTTTGGTATATTTCCACTTTTTTTTTTTTTTAGACATGAATCTGCGTATCTGTGTACTGGATAAATTACCATGCATATATTTAGGAAACTCAAGAAAATAAGGAATTTTCTGATTTCTAGTTATGCCTGTTTTTCATCTCCGGTGGTGTTTAGGGCTGCTGTTACCTCTATAAAGTCTGTCTGCTAGCCAACATTCTGCTGTCATGGCTTCTCTGATCATTATAATTTTATGGCCTGCTATAATGTAACTGAACCCTGCTGTCATTTTCCTTGTCAATTGATAGCACATTTTCACTTGTTTCAACTTGTCCACCTACAGGGTCTCTGACTGTATAACACAATCTCTTCAACAGTTTATGGAAAATTCTTCAGTAGGGATGAGCGAGTGAAATTTTAAAATTCAATCTTGTGGCGAATCGGGCCATTCTCGCTTACCGAACATGTAAGCGAGAATGACCTGGGTATATTCAGCCATCGAGATTAATTTTTTTGGGACCTGCAAGAGCAATCAGAGGAGTGGAGCTTACAGCAAGCCCTCATTTTACCTCTAGTGCTAGGGATCATGCACAGGAGGATTCCCACGACTGCATTCATGAATGCAGCTGCGGTACGCCTCATGCCTCCCCGGGCACTGGAGGTTAAATGAGGGCTTGCCCTCATTTAACCCCAAATGTCCAGGGATTGCGCACAGGAGGATTCCCATGGCTGCAGTACTCCTCCTGTAATGATTTCCTATATCTTCTGATGGGTCCTCGTAATCGGTTTACTGAAATTTTGCGGACCCATTGTAAGTTTGAGGAAATTTTCGCAAGAATGTCAGAGGCATTCTTGCTCATCCCTATTCTTCAACATGGAATATGTGAAAGAATAGTAACCAGTAAGATTACTATACAAAAAATGTCTGTAAACCTTTACTGTGAAAACAGTAAAACTGTCAAAACTGTTTAAAGGTAAAACATCACCCCATTTCCTTTTTGTAGTCCCAAATGGGACTGACTGCTATAAGAATTCAAAACTTTTTTTGGGACCTAACTTGCTTTCAAATAATAAAATCTATAAATAATAAAAAAAATATGTTACAATATGCATACATGGCATAAAGATCATCATGAATTTTACAAATGCTTGCCATATCCAGTCTCTTTCCACAGGATCCCAATACTCTGATAACTTTCATGTTGTGTCATTAGCTGCTGAAGATAATCTCAAAGATATGCAAATGTTATTTATGCATCTGAGTGCACTGAACCAAGATAAATGAATGTCTCTTCCATTGCCATGCTACACAGACACTGAGCTAGTCGCACAAACAATAGTGTTGCGCAAAAAAAAAAAGACTAACTCATTGAATATAGTCAATTTACATCAATAAAGCATCACCAGCTTGTGACCGAGCTTTTATTAAATAAAAATGCACAGCACAGAAGGTATCAATGGACAATAAATTAGCTTTAGAAGGAACAACACATTGCACTTGACAATATTCCTATTTTACCTAATAAATACTAGCTGAAATAAAAATCTTCCAGTATATGTCCTTTAGAATCCACCGAAGGCAACAAAACATAATTGAGCCATACAGTAAACATAGAAAACATTCATAATGTATTTTTTTGTACTGCTATGTTAGATAAATTAGTTATAATATTTAAAATTATTCATACTTGGTTTTCTTGCTGTGATCCAGTCTCCTGGTTTTGATATTCATAATGTTAATAGAATGTTTGGAAGCCAGCTAAGCACACCCATTAATGACTATAGCATTTTTTTTTGCATTTCAGTTATGTGTCATATGGGTCTATTGCTAGTCGTTTGTGAGCCAGGTGGGTTGGGGAGTTTTTTTGTTTTTTTTGGGGGGGGTAAAAACTTACTAATTTCAGGGATGATATTCTATATTTAACAATGTCTCCCCATCTACCCTTTTATGTAAAGAAAAATTTTGGTTATAGGTCCGCTTTAAATATAGCAGCCCAACACATTAAAAAAAGGTACCTGGGATTGAGTGGGGGTATGAATCTATGAGTATGACAACTGAAATTTACACTTAACACCACATGCCCTTTTGAATTTGAGAATCACTTTGAAAGGTATCCTCAAATGAACACCACTGTTTCTAGCACATGTGCCTAGAAAGTGTAGGTGAAAATGAGCAGGGGTTTAAGTAAGGCAAACCTGATCAGGAAGATTTAGACATCATCAATGTGACCTAAAATAGACAGGTAAAAAGTGATAAAAAAAACAAATCAAACAATTGATTTTAAAATAAAACAACTAAAATGGAAATGTTCTCTCCCATTCACTATTTTATTTACCGTACATACATTTTATAATAAAAATGATCCACCAGCTTTCTATATCTTCTATGTCCTAGACTTCTACTGCAATTGAAATCCCATCAGAGACTGTATAAATTAAGTGCTGATGAAAGAAGTTGGAAATCATGGCAGATTCCAATTCTGTCACTCTTTAATTACTTCAATTATCTGCTAGGAAATAGAGCAGTTACAATGTATACTTGATTCAAATGAATAATAAATTGCCATGCGGTATACCTAATTGTTGCTTGCATTGATGTGTAAAAGAAATGCAAAGAAAATTGTATGCATTATATGAAAATTTAAAAAAGCATTTTCATGTGAGAAATATTTGCATAAAAAACGTGATATGACAAATTTTATTCTCTTAGGCCCATAAGGTGTTTTTTTGTGTTTTTGACAAATCATTTATTGTAAAGCAGGGCAGAATTATAACTGAGTTCAAACATTGCTTTGCTGCACCAGCTAATCGCACTTCTTTTTGGTTTTATTATAATTCATATAATATGATTGCCTATAAAACAGCTAGCAACTGATGCACCCTATAACAAGTGGACACCTTCGTGTTAACTTATAGAGTGGCATGTTAAATGGTTTTCTAGAGGACACCATGAACCAGTCTTTTTCATGTACTTTTCCAAGTACATTTTATGGTATTCCATACATACTTGCAAATTTAGAAAACAGATAAATTCTTCTAACGATATTACCACACTATTGTAACTAAATTAACACCAATTGTACCTAGCTTATCACCAGGTCAGTCTCTTTTGTTTCTGTGGATTCAGTAGTTTCACTTACACACCTGAAGCAAGCATGCAAGTAACTAAGTTGTGAGGAGAATAGCTGAACACCTGAGCTACATACTCATTCTAAGTCAGAGAACCAACCATCCAAGATATATTTTTTTACAACCAGGACAGAAATGGCAGCTTGTATACTTTCTAATTTTAAGGGCAACTAAATTAATAATTATTAAGAAAAAAATACAATACATACAAAATGTTAAATATTCTTCTGAACTTGTACCTGCATTGGATAGAAGAAGTCATGCGTTGCAAGGGTCTGAGGAACTCACAATTGCCTATGGCTATCGAATAATGCAGACCCCCCATTCCAATTGATGCAATTCCTAATAACGTTACTCAATTGAATAAAGACATATGTCCTAAAACATCTGCTAAAATGGAAAAATGGAGGAAATAGATTGTTGTATCAACTGGCAAGAGTTCAATATTGGCAAGCTAACCCCAGCTACTTAAACGAGGACACTATTGAGTACACAGGATTTAAGGATGAGAAGTGGTAGAAACTTCAGATCTCATGTCCAGGAAAACTTGTAATTTTTGTCTACTGTTTTTTTTACACAACATAAAAAGAAAACTGAGAACATACATACAGTGATTCCTTAATTCCAATGGGAGTGTATGTAATTCCTTGGGACCATCAGGGGAGGGTAATAGATGTCCTGAGGGTGTGGACAACTCCAGGTGGTGCAAGCTGTTTCCAAGTCAGAAGGTGTGATATCCTGATTTGTTTCAATGAAAATACAAGCAGATCTTTCTGTTTTTTAGATGGTACGGAGTCAATCCACCCGATTGTTAATATTCTCTGGGGACTATATTGGTAAGATTTGGGTGTGAGATCCCAAGCCTACATGCTTATATGTGAAGGTTTTTTGAAATAGCATCATGAACAGAAGTTTTATGCAATAATATTATTTATTCTGCGGGAGGTCCCCTCAGTTGCACTTTGGATCAGCTAACCACAATAGTACTACAGATTGAAATGATTACACTGTATTTTTTTTTAAAGCTGTTCAAGTTTATAGCATGCAAAATACTGAAAGGTCACACCATGTACATAAAATTCAGACTTACTTCAGAGAACATTACACAAATTTGAACAATCACAAGTTTGTTACAACTTGCTTAGATATATTGTAAACTTTTATGATGCAACATATACTAGGGTTTCTGTAAAACATGAATATATTAATAAGCACAAAAAAGTGCAGTTTGCTAACCATGGACTCCATATTTTAGATTGCTGTCACTCCATTATACATACTTGGAATGTTCAGCACTATGAAATAAATCAGTGATAATGAAAATGTAGTGTAAATAATAAAGCTGCCATCTATAGCCTTCTAATTATTAGCCAAAAAATGAAATTATAATTACATGTTTTATTCCCATGAGTTTTACAGGTCAGTAGAAGGGGTACATGATGTTTTACTCCAGCAAACAGTACTGTGTTAGCTCAGCTAGCTTGTTCTCTACATTCCCTCCTTCTTTGTCACTGTGCCGTGCTTGCTCCTGACCTTTCATAATCGTTCAGAATGCTTGAAGCCATGCAAAGATGAAAGAGCTTGATGTATTCTTTATCTTCCTGCTGAATCTTCTAATAAATTCGCCCACCACCAAGCAAGGCAATCTTACACATAATTATTGTTATCTTAATAGCCATAATTATTTTTGCATAATGTGTATTTTATTAGTCAGTAATAGCTTTGGCAATACATGTAGCAAAGCCCTTGCCAATAAAAAAATCATTTAATTGCATTAAAATAAGTTTTGGGGAGATTTAGCGATGAGAATGTGAAAAGGAAGATATTAGATACACACATAATATTACATGTAATCATGTTTCCTGTTTTCAGGTAACTATAATATTATTATCCCTTGTAATATGGTTACATTATGGGAGCGCTTTAGTCCCAGGAGATTTCTAAATGCTGACCCCTGGCCTTGAGACCCCTCTTAAAACTCCTACCTACTCCCTCCCCCCTTCCATTACCCTCCAATCCGAAACCCCCATTTTCCCGCACTTTCCTCTTATTATTTTATTTTATTTATTTTTATTTTTTTTTTGAACTTTTAACCCCGACTGCTCAGCCTTCCTTCCTCCCCCTGTCAGGAGGCCCTTCGCCCAGCTCCTTGCTTCAGGCCTGCTGGTGGTAGGCAATGATCAAGTACAAGATGGCCCGAGGTTGAGCCAGGCGGCAGAAAATTGGGGTCCAAACAGTTTGAGGTCAGGGCAAGCAAGAAGCCATATTCGTTGTCAGAACACACCGAGGTCAGAGCAATAGAGAACAGGAAGCAAGGTCAGAGTTGAGCTGAGGTTGGCATAAAAGAAGTTTAACAGGCAGAAAATCACTGGGCAGAACAGTGGGTAACACGCTAAAGATCCAACCTGCACCTAGAACTAAAGGGAATTAAATAGTCCTTGTAGGTGAATGATGTGTGCAAATGTGAGAATGTCTGCTAGTGCCCACATGCACATAGAGCTGCAAGTTTGCATTAGGTCCAATACGATGTTGTGTATGTAGCTGCTCATCTCTATTGGCAACAACTGAAAAACCCACTGGGGGCAAAATGGGAGACACACTAATATTATTTAAAGCATTATACAACCCTGTAGAGAGAACCATGGTTATCACACTTGTTGAACTTCAAAAATGTTGGATTCATTTATCTCAATTATATGAAATTAAGGGGGTAGCAATTTACACAAAAAAAAAAAAAGAATGTTTGTGTGTTATTGTCAGCTCACAGGAGGGACAAGGACAACAAGTATTTTATTTGCCTGAGAAAAGAAAACAAATGCTCCCACCACATCTAGTGGCTTCCTGTAATATACAGATATAATATTGTTGGCATCATGGCCAGAAGGGATGATTATTACATAATAAAAATAAGATTAGGGAGTCTAGTGGACATTGGGGGGTGTATGAGAAAATCTGATTGCTCTCAGCACAGTAAATCTATTGCATATTAGAAATGGTAAGAGTCCTGCAGGCAAAATGCCTATTTTGTGTCCAGTCTATTCCATCCATTTCTGGATAATCAACATAAACCATGGGAAAGGGTAACAGGTTACTATGTCTGATTTTGCTAGTTCATTCCAGCATTTATGCTCCCACAAGAGCCTAAAGACATCTGGCAGCAACCATATATATTACTTCAGATTGTTAACTCATCCCTGATCTGGCTGTCAAATAAATACAACCACATTACCTGTAAAAAATGAAGCCAAATCACAAAGTTTGTGAGTTTGTATGTTCTCTTCTTGCTTGCATTAGTCTACGTTTGCCACCTTTCCTATCACCCTCCAAAAATTTAAACAAAGTATTTAGTTTCCCCCAAAAATTGGACTTAGAGTGTGTAAGGGACATTACGATATGGCTATGGTAGGGACATTGGATTGTGAGGCCCTCTAAAGTCAAAGTTAGTGAAATCTATATGCACTTTGTAAAGAGTCTATACTCTATAATTACATTTCATTATATGATTACTTAATAATACATATTATTACATTATATAATTACATAAAATTACATTAATAATAAAGAAGACATGTTACATGTCACACATTGGCAGCTTTGCACTAAACGCCAGAAAAGTTCTTTCATATATCAATAAGAAAGGACCATTCTTCCTTCCATTTCAGAAAAAGACCTTTCTTTTTAGCCGACTAGTACAAGCAAAAACAATAAAATAAGTTTATTCTGATTGTTCTGTTTTGACATTGGTGTCAGCTTTTGTGATGATAACTTAAAATAAGAGAGACACAAGTGCCATCTGTGGCAATTATATCATACCGGGTTAAAAAAAATGGTTGACAACCGCTTTTTTAGAAGATATTTGTATCTGATATTTCACTCCACTACTTAAAGCGTTTCTAATAAAGATATAACAGTCAGGAAAGCTCCCAGTAAATAATCCATTCTGTTTATGTAGCCACTGACTGTTCTTTTAAATAAAAGCAATGATAAAAATGGGTACATTATGTAGAAAGTTTATCCTAGGCTTTGTTTATCAAAGGGCACTCGGACAGAATTTCTAAAGCTGAACCATTCCAGAGTATTTTTTTTTTTTTTTTTGTTTCATCTCCAGGATCTTTTTTTAAAGCTCCTAACAATGAGTTTCTCTTGTTTGTTCCCTTTGAAATATACAATTGAAAGCACTTTTAAATATCTATGAAATATTTCCAAAAATACAGAGTAGTTTAGCAAAAGTAAATTGAGCAGAGCTATCATTACACATAAAAATGATGTCAGCCCACAACAGGTTCTGAGTGCATTTCTGGCAGATCAACAAGTATTTTTCTGTCAGGATTTAAAAAAAATAAAAAAATAAAGAAATGGTAATGCTTAGTTGCAGGTTATAGCCCATTTAAAGGAAAATCCTAAAAAAAAACTTGGATGTTGTTGCTGACTTCCTTTTGAAAATTTAGATGGATGAAAAAGCCATCAGTTCTTTGACTGGGAAAAAGTATGCAGCAAGTTAAGTCTAAACTCCTTATCTGCATGCTTTCCCCAAAAAGTATTGAAGTCATTACTATAATTCTTCAAGACTAGAGAAGATAGACCATTTGGGATAAACTTAAGTGATCCTTTAAACCTGGAATATACTTTTCTAGGGTTTTTAGAAATTGTCTGTTATTAAGTGGTAAAACTTTAACTTGTGGCATAACACACCACAGAGCAAATTGTTGAAAAGTTAGTGAGGTAGCAGATGTGTTAGTATAGCTATGTGCACATGCCTTGAATGCTATTTTTTGTAATAAATCATAGTTCTCATTGCAAGTGCAGGCACACAACTTTAATTGCATGACTACATTTTCACTGAACATAGTTCAAGATTGAAAATATTTGCCAACTAAAAGCAAACAGTTTTTAGGAAATCCATTCCAGGTTTCCTGGATCACTAAAGTTCTCCATTATTAGAGAACATAGGTAAATCAGCCTATTGGATCACCAGCCTTTTCAGTCGGCCAAAGCAGCATTGGAACAGGTTTATTGTTATCCTCAAATTCCAGAGTTTCTGACCAACTGGAACTTCACACCAGACATTTGGTGGAAAAGCCTGTTAAACATCTTGATTTTTTAGCATTTGTTAACTGATTGTAACATGCTTACTTGATGTCTTTTTTACCTAAATGAAATTGCTTGTCCTATTCATTCCCCTGTTTAGTGTCCCTTAGCACTTTCTCTCTGATCTTGACCCTTCGCTGTGTAATCCCTCGTCTTGTCTTTAGTTCAATAAAGGGATGACACATAGGGAACTCTACTGCTCTCATAGCCCAGTTTTCCCACAGATGTCAGCTGTTTTAGAGATAAGGACTATGAGAAGGTCAGGTTGATAATCTTTAGTGTGCTATACATGGTTCTCATACCTGAATTCAGCTCATACTCTGCTCACTCGCTGAATGTTATAGTATGAAGGCAACACACAATCTCCCTCATTTACTGAAATCAGAACAACCCTGTCTCCTGTGTTAACAATGTACTCTAGACAAACAAAAAACTTACACCTGAGATTACTCCCCAGTGCTGAGCTAATCACCTAAACATTTATTCACCAACCTTTTTAATTATCAGTTCTTCTCTGCCACTGCTGACAGCCCAACAAAACAAAAGCCTTAGTTCTTTTGCACTGGCTTTGCTCATGCAGGCACCTAAATACAGGAGGTACAAACCATGATTCAACATGCTTTCTGATTTAACTGAGTGTAAGTTTAGCAGTCGTCTGTGTAAAATAAACACCATGGCAGCAGAATAATATACTTTAGCAAAGGACAGAGGATTTTTCAACTCACAGCACTGCTTCTCACACACTGTATTAGTACATAGGTAATCCTGGATGAACTGCATTTCCATGCAAACCACTCTAAGCAATAGCCACCCATGAAAGCGACACTATTTGAGTAACTGGACACCTGCTGCAGCTTCTAAAGCTTGTTGTGGGGAAATCATGGAGCAAAGAAATTGCACTACTTGCTTTAAGCGTGCAAAAAGAAAGGTAAAGCTGGAGGTTAGCTTTTGTATATTTACATTATTATAATTGTTATTATTATTATTATTATTATTAATAATAATAATAATAATAATCATAAACAGGATTTATATAGTGCCAACATATTACGCAGCGCTGTACATTAAATAGGGATTGCAAATGACGGACAGATACAGACAGTCACACAGGAGGAGAGGACCCTGCCCAAAGACCCTACAATCTAGGAGGTGGGGGAAGTATCACACAAAAGAGTATGTTGTAAATAAGAGAAAAAAAATACAAAATCCAGGTAATGTCTAGTGGTGGTATGGGTGGTGGTCTACATTGAGGTGCTGGAGCTGAAGTCAGTAATTGTAGCCCAATATTGATATTCCTCCAAGAATAGAAGATTCTTTCAAAGTGCAGCTGCTTGAACCCATAAATCAGGAGAAAAAAAAATAACACACAAAGAAATAACTGATGTCACTGATCAAATGAATACCAAGCTTGAGGTGAATAATTCAAAACACCTGATAACAAAGCCTCCTTTTTTCTAATCCTTTGAGAGGTATTCTGTCAGCAGATAAAATTCTTATTATAATTAACCTTTATTTATAAAGTACAAGGATAATAAACAGCGCTGTACAATAAGTAGGGCTGCTGATGAAAAACCTATATACTTGACAAATACAAACAATGGCATGGAAGAAGGAGAGGGCCCTGCCCACCAGAGCATGCAATCTAAGATGTGATGGAAAGTAGTACACAATACAAACTAGAAATCTTCCATGTACCTACACCACCCCCATGCTATATATGCTGTGATAATCTTTTACAGTTTGCTTTAGCTCCAAAGAGAGAGGAATATGTGCATACTATTCTATTTATCAACTACTACTGCATTACTACTTAATACAAGGGAAACTCAGCATATTCACATCACAACCCACACCTCTAATAGTGCCAGATCCCTATTTGTAGCCAATTCTTGAGGAATACATAAATACATGAATATATCATATAGAGATGTAATGTTTAAAGCCTTTGGCGGTTCTTTGAGGTAAATTATTTAACAGCTGGTACACATTTCACAGTTTGGGATTAAACGTTTATATGAAATGTAAAATTGTTAATTACATAACCTAGCTTTTTCCAGTGATATTGTACCAAGTAGCTATTTTTAAAAAACTGACCACTGGCAAGAGTGGTCCTAGGAATAACAAAGGAAAAATACAGAGGCACTCCTGGGCAACCTGGTAATAATAGGGTGCATGTTGTGAGCAGTGTGGGATTGTGGCTGGGGCCAAACTATACAGTGGGAAGGGCAAATATTAGTAGTGGTAAATGTGAGCCTTTTTACTATATAATCAGCACACATATGCCACAGTTGCATATGTCACCCTGCAAAAATTTCTGTAATTACTGTCCCTGGAGTCAGTGGTTCCTGGAAAGAAAAAATAGCCCAGTGTAGAGTCTGATTGAAGAAGGTGCTGACATTGTGAAGGGAACAATAATGTACAGCTGAGATTAGGCTACAAAATAGGGCTAAAAGAAAATTGTAGTGTCCAGCAGAGGATGGGTTAACAATAATTCCCAGTGAGAACTGGGGAGAACAATGCTGCCCAGAAGGGTGGGGTGCAGAATACCAGTACCCAGGGATGAAAAACAGTAGATCACTGAGGAGGAAGAACAACAACAGGGTAAGGAAGAATGATAGTGCCCAGATGGGGGTGTGGGGAAACAATGGTGCCCGGGGGGTAAATATTGGTATCAATAGAAAACTCCTATCATGCTCTGAAGTCTGTGTCCAATGATGCTGTTCACTCTCCTCCTTTGCTGTCTTTGGGGCAGGATATTACTTTTTCTTCAGATAAGGATAACAGCAGTTGAGAACAGAAACAAGTGTTTCCCCATTGATCTGTAAGACACATTGTGAATCTGCAACACAAAGGGATTGCCTTTTCCTTACAGCAGGGGGAGGGGGGCTTTTCCAAGTTGCAGGGGTCATGAGTAAGTAACACAGTGTACATGGGTTGGGAATGGGGACAATAACAAAAAAAGAGACCTAAAAGAGGGGTTTGAGACTGCACACTACACAGAGGGGCAGAGCCACAAAAGTAGGGAGTATGTGTGGTAAAACATCCACATATTTATTGAAAAAGCTTATATAATTCACATAATTTAAAGCAAAAAAGCAAACAATACAAGGTACATATATATGAGTTTAAAGTCTTCAGGGCAAGGCTTGACTTTGGGTCAATTGTGTCAAGATGGTTGAAATCCACAAAAAGCTGATGCATTTCAAGGGGAAAACTAATTTCTTCAAGGGGGACTATCACAATAATCCTTGATCAGCCCTTATCACTACAATGAAGTAAGAAGGGAGGATTATAAATCACTGTCATTATTCCCATATATCCACATGTTATCAATAAAGATCAGAGGACAAAGCTTGGAACCATCAAGTCAAAAGAATTTGGTCCTGAATAAACTTTTACATATCTGGAAATGGGGATAGTCATGAGATTTTCAAGTTTACTTTTCAGAGTGGTAATATTCTCATAAAAGAACTAAGCTAATTTTCACTCTACAGTGAAATACCGACTTTTGGCAGTTTCATTGACAGTTTAAACGACTGATGATTCTGAAAATGTAAACAAACTGTCCAGCACTGTATTTACATCTCAGATCTGTCCTTGTAGCTGCAGGAATCGGCGAGGTAGCATCAGTGTGTCATTTGTTGTGATTGATGGGGATTTGCAACACTGAAAACAGTGACTGACCTACATTTTTTTTTCTAGAGACATTAATAAAGAATATTTTTGTAACAAATGTGGCTTAATATTATTTTTATTATATTGTTTATTTGTTTATAGCGTCAGTGTTTTAATTTCTAGATATTTTAGTTAATTATTTCTGGAAATAGGTAAAGAGTTCTTTGCATTCTGTGCTCATTCCTCATAGTGAGGGGGCCAGTGTCTGGAGCCCCTTAAGTATTCCAGATTCATTTTACCCACCACAGACTCCCACAACCATTGGGATAAAGGTTGGGGGAATAAGGAACTGTCAACACCAACACCACAACATTTTATATATTTATTTTACTAAATCACTTAAAACTCAAATATTTAAATGAATTGTGTTTTAATCTGTTACAAAATACTCCTTTGGATGCTGCCAGCATGTGTCATAAAACTATAAAGTACTAAAAAATACAATAGGTGTTCCTGAGTGGAATTTTGGAAATGAATGAAAGTGTCACATTTAAAGAAACATTTCTGATGGCCTCGAGGGGAGATTATTGACCAACAGCAGAGTGCAGGTATTAGTATTTACCAACTCAGAGTGCAGAGGTCAGAAGTAATGTTGAGAGCTGTTGTCAGTAGTATGTAATGCACAGTGCAGATGTAAGTAGTAACACACAGTGAAGCTGTCAAGAAATAAATCACACACATTTTAACTCTTAAGTAAAAATAACTTCCTTCCTATATAAACATCTATACCACTTTAGCTTAAATTGCCCGCAGCACAAATTTCCTCCTCCCTTTCTAAAATGAACTCACTAGACCTCAGATGTAGCATCACCTAGCAGAGTAAGGGAAGTCCTCCCAGGCCTCTCTTTAGTTTTGTCATATGACATGTTAGAAAGGAGCTAAAGTCTTGTTTCACTCTGCTATTCAGGAGGGATGACAGGAGGGATCAGGAGCTGGCAGCTATGTCACCTGTAAGGGCAATATTAAGGAGTCCCCTGTTGATAGCACATAGCAATAAAACAACCAAGTTCTCTCATGGAACTTTCACTGCCGACCTTGCCCCCCTCTTCACCCTTTTTCCTTTGCCTGCCTCTATCCTAATCCACAACTCACCTCTGCACCCCTTTTTCACTGCACCCACGACAAGTTCACCTCCCCCACAGGAACAGTTCCTGTCTGCAACACTTGTCCACCACTTTCTTCTGCATCCCTGGGTGTTGCACCCCTTATCACCTGAACTTCACATCCTCAGATGATTACCAAAGCAAATGATAATAATCAGTGTAGTTTATTTAAATATTATCTTCACTTTTTATCTTTTACTTTGCTTAGACACAGGTGTGTATATACAGGTTGACATTCAAAAATGGCAGAATCAGCTGTTGGGTCTTGCTTGCACATGCTTTCCTGCTCAATCCTTCTAATTTATTTGCTGCTATATAGCCCCATTATGGATTCAGTATGCTTTTAAAGGACTGTACAGGCAGTCATTTTCTGTTAAATATATACAGCATTTATAACTGTAAAAAATCTTGAAATTTCGGCACTCAGGTCCAGAGGTTGCCAGGTTTTTGAATGTCAACCTGTATAAACTTTATGGGGTCTGTTTTTAATGTAGTGAATCACATTTTCTGATAGACAGTCTTCCCCTGCTAATGAAAACTCATCCACCTGGAACATTCTTCACTAAAGAATAGGGATGAGCAAGATTTGTAAATTCGATCTCGCGCCAAATTGGGCCTTTCTCGCTTACTAAACATGTAAGCGAGAACGGCCTTTTGAATTCGGCTGTCGAATTTGAATTTTATGAGACCTGGAGGAGCAATTAGGGGAGCGGAGGTGACAGCCTGATGACAGCTCAAGTGTCATCCAGATTTTCCTTTCCTCAGCCAATCACAAAGCACTGGAGGTGAAGAATGGGGAGATATGTCCTCATTTAACCTTTAGTGCCCAGGGATCGCACACTGACAGGAGGATCTCTGCGGCTGTGCTCATAAATGAATGCAACTGTGGGAATCATCACAGGATGATTCCCACAGCTGCATTCATTAATGAGCACAGCCGCGGTACTCCTCCAGACAGTGTGATTTCCATGGCTGTGCTCATCAATGAATGCAGCTATGGGAATCATCCTGTAATTTTCTTGAACTTCTGATGGGTCCGAGAAATCGGTTCACCGAAATGTCGTGCACCCATCGGAAGTTCAAGGAAATTTTTCCGAGACTGGCAGAGGCCTTCTAGCTCATCCTTACTAAAGAATCTTTGCTGAATGTAAGATTTGAAGTCTTATGAATAGATCCCTATGTTTTTCAGACTTGGAAACCAATCAGCATTCCCTTTTACTAGTAAAGGATAGAAAAAGAAATATATCGAGTCAATATCGAGGGGATATTGACTCGATGGAGCTTCACAAACAATGCTTAATCATGTGCGGCAAGTTTCTTGTTGCATTGTATATACATCTTGCAAATAATACTTTATTTTTTCACTTTTCCCGAATTCTACTGCAGTGGAGGATTTTTAGGTTTTTGTACAAGAGGAGAAGGATATGAAAACACTGGAATAAGAACTGGTAATATATATATATTACCACCCACCTACTAGGTTGTAAGCTTCTCGGGGCAGGGTCCTCTCCTCCTGTATCACTGTCTGTATTAGTCTGTCATTTGCAATCCCTATTTAATGTACAGTGCTGTGTAATATGTTGGCCCTATATAAATCCTGTTTATTATTATTAACAATAATAATAATATATATATATATATATATATATATATATATATATATATATATTGTGAATGGTGTGTCGAATTGAATAATTTTTGTATCTGCTATTGTTTTTTTTCTAACATAATTTTGAATTTGAGAAACAAAGCTTAACACAACTTCATAACATTTCACTGAATTACTAATCCCTAAGAAATAGGAAGATATTACTAAGCACATGTGTAATGGAGCCATGCATTTTCTAGTTTAACTAGAAACGTTTGATGCTTTAACCTTGGTTATACCATCATATTACAGTTTTACAGTCACTGTTCTTACAATGTAAGTAAAATGTCATCAGATGTGCAAGTTGCTTTATATTCCTGATGACCTCTAAAATGTGTGTTAAAGGAATTCTACTTACTGCCAGAATAATTGGCTAATTAAAGATAATAAACTTCTACAAAAAAGTATAAAAATTCTTTGTAGGTGTTAAATGAAAGTATACAAACCTACACAGCATGAAGATCATCACTCTATGATGGTATATTCACACAGAAGCTACTAGGACATATAAACTAGACCCCAATGGCACATATGCTATGTTTAACCATAAAGTATACCTGTTTTTTAAAATACTTATTGTTACATCTAGTCTATGTTTAAGGTACAACTTCATTAGATTTTTAAACATAATAAATGCTCCATCAGTGACTAACCTATATGATACTGTCTGATCTCTGTTTTTTAACAGCTGTAGAGTAGCTTGTTTGATCCTATCCTACAGTTTGTGGGCCATTGGGATCATCCAGAATTTTAAAAAAAAAATTACGATGTATATTACAATAAAATTGTAGCACTTTTAATAAAAGCTATAAAAGAAGCTAAAAAAGAAAAAAAATATTGTCATCCAAGAACTAGAAGGCACTTTTAAAATACATTTTTGCTTGCAATCCATGGCTCACTTGTATTTTTTTTTTAGCTACTGGCATTTTGAGGTTCACAAACAGTTTATTATGTAAAGTATATTGTATACTTTATTGTAGTGCTTGCATTCATTTGTGTTGTCACCCAAGCTATGAACCCTGACAGTCTCTAATAGCTCATCAAAGGTATCTATATCATATATCTATATCTAAAAATCAATGGCACATTATTCAGAGGAGAGCAAAACCATAAAGCTACATAAACACAATACCTTAATTACATCTGCCGAAAACCATAACTCCCTTTTTTTACCCGCAACTCTTAAGACAGGAGACATTTTTAATAAATGTGTCAATATGTGAAAAAAAAACTGCTCCTGCTGACTGTTGACTTGATTTTAGAAATGCAGGCTTTAGGCCTTCTTGATCTTGTCCTTACCACCAAGTAAGCCACTGACACTAGGCAAGATTGCATCCAAAGACAACTTAAAGACTTGCTGTTACCTCACAAGTAATGGGACCAGGATCAAAACGTTTCTTTTAAAACTGCATCTTTATAAACCGCAATGGCAAAATCTATCCAAATTGCTTTAAAGTCAGGTAAACTTATGCATCTGTGGCATTCAGCAAGTGCCTAGAGAATTTTTATTAAAACTAAAGAAAATCTTTCAATGATTATCAAATGCAACAACAAAGGTGAGGAAAATATGCTGACATCTGTTTGGCATTTAACAAAATTTTACTTTAGACATGTATTTGAACATGTGGTCTGTTTTATTGAAGCTCTCCAAGGCTGGAGAGGATTCATTTTCATCAGTGAAGCTGGGTGATCAAGCAAACCTGAATCCTGGAGTAGATCCATTTCAATAATATCCCAACAGACTAAAGATTAGTAAATAGGTTCATTGTTAGCCTGTCAAAATATAGGTAATTCAAGCTGATCTATATATTCTTAGCTCTTCAATACTTTTCCTATTACATTGACTGAATGTCGCAACAAATCATATGTATAAGCACCCATTTACAATATATATGTTTTGTGGATAAATGAACTTTGTATGCAATACTCAAGAACAACAGAAATTGAATGAATCACAACTCCAGTGTGCATTTCTGTGTGCTGTCTTAGGTAATGTAAAGAAAAGGAATCAACATTAGGTGAGCGTGTGTTGTGGTATAATGCCCCACGTTCACATTCCTCTAGTGTCTTTATTGAAAATCACACGGCAAAAATGATCAGAAGTGCTAGAGGTGCCGGCAGATAAGGGTATACCTTTATCTAAAATTTTCCTGTTAAAGGCTACATTGACCCAACCCATTGGGCTGGGTTGTATTTAGCTGCTAAGTATTGTGTTAGTGCAAGAAATCAGACAACCTCTTACAGAGATCACTGTCCCTCCTTGAAAATGCCTTCATCTACCTTTTTTTTAGATGTTTGGCATCATTTTCGCGCAGGCACCCTACAGAGTCAGTATTTTCTTCCAGGACATTATATAATAAATAATATAACACATAAAATAGTAAATAGGTAAAGAGAACAAAGAAACAACTTTACCCTTTAAAAAGAATTATTATTCATCCCTGTGTTTTAATCATGGGTCCAAGCAACTTAAGTATACGAATGAGCAGCCCTACATGTCCCTCCCTATACCTTTTTATTAAATTACATGTTTTCTTTTTTTCATGCTAATAGCCTTTCAAATGTCTGCATTTGGAAAACATGCTGTGCAGCTATTGGTTTTATTAAGTGATTGTAAAATTGTAAGCACTTTAGTTGTTTTCATTTCCATAATGTTACTGAATATTTGAATAAACAAAACTTGTATACTTTGTATTCTTACATAGTTAAAGCAAATGTTGATTTTGCAAATTCATCACTGTCTAGCACAGTTGCCCAATTAGTACCCTTGAGGTCTGTTGACAAGCCAAGCTTTTAGTGCACACCAAAACTTTCTGTAGTGATCAATACAGGCCTTAATTATTAAACTCTGAGTCCTTAAACACTGACAAGAGCTAATTCCTTTGGGATAGTGGTTTAAACTTTCTCGTATTTACAAATAAATAATTGCAAATGAAGTAATTATCTATTTGGTTACATAAAGCTATATCTAATTATATCCAATCTCCATCTGTACTGTTTGCTATGTGGAAGTTAAAATAAAACTAAACACAAATAACACTTAATATTAGGAGTACTGTAAAAAACAAAGCAAAACTCCAATTTACTATCTGTTGAATATTTTGATAGGAATAACTGAGTCCTTCTAGTATGTTACTCACTGCATGTGACAGCAATGACCCAATAATATCCATCCATGGTTAGTATTTCACTCCTGGCAACCAAACAGAGCAGTAGGATAGTGAGAAGAAAGTAAGTATATGTATCTCTGAAGTTCTGCTTATCTTGTTTTGCCCTGCATGGGCTGATTCATGTTAAGTGTTTATTGAAAAGGTGAAAAACTGTATACATGAATATGTAGACATCAGGTATCAGACAAGGAAATAGTTGAATACATCTCTGAGTGAGGCTCAAGGCTATTCTATAAGGCATTCCTGTCTATGGTATAAGGTGTAATGAAACAATGAAATCATATCCAGTGTTGGCTTATCTAAGGTTACACAAGAGAAATTAACTGGTCAAGATAACCAGCAGCCTTGCTGAATTTTAACTGTAACAATAACTGAAATAGAATAAACAATAAAAACATACCAGAACTATTCACAAAATAAAAGTAACAGAGTGACAGCTAAGCAATTATACATTGTTTAAAAGAGCATGGTATAATTTGAAAATGACAGGACTGACTCTTAAAATATGTCTTGTAACACTTGTTGTTAGTATTATAGCTAACGTGACATTGATAGAATTTTCATACAAACAGTATGTTTGGTATAACAAAAAGAAGGTCAGGAAGCACCAATAGTGTGGCAGTTCTTAGAAGAAATGTGCATTGTAGACAAAATAAGTTGATAACGTAACATTAGGGCTGGGTACACACGTCCAATGGTTCTCATCTGATAATTGGCTCAGGGACGATATTGGACGAGAATCTGGCGTGTGTACAGCGCCCCTCGTTCATCGTTCGAACGGCCGTCCTGGTGGATCCACGGACAATGGACGACCAATGATCCTAATAGAAGCGAAGGAGGTGAGTGTGCAGCGGGGTGCCGCTCCATCATTCTCCCCTCTCCATAGAGCAGAAGGGTGCTGTATGTACAGCACTCATTCATGCATCGTGCAGTTCTTAGTCGTTGGAAAGGACCGTGAAAGATCCTTTCCAATGACAATTATTGCACATGTGTATGTAGCTTAGCTTTAAATATGGCAAGCATAGGAGAGCAAGAAGTAGAAATATTTAAGAACAGTTCCCTGTCTTTATCTCCTTCCTATTGTAGAATGCGCTTTCTTTGGGATTTTCAAAGAAGGACCAATAGATCTTATAAAAAGGAGAAGGTTTATTTACAGCTTATTATTTACAAGAAGAGAAGATGGTAAAGGATACAAAGAAAAGGGATGGGATATGGAAGGGGTCTAATTCTATCCCTAGCACATGGTGATTCTCACTCACACAACCATAGAAACCAGGGTTTTTCCTCCTTGAACCACACCCCTCTGCAAGTCCAGAGCAAACCATTGTTCATCCATCCTTGGTAAAGTCTTGTTTAAAAGGTCACACAGATTGTACTTGTCCCCAAGCTGGAGATTTCTGCCACTGGCCCCTTGTACCTCCAGGAGGACTGAATCAATAGTAAACTGGTTTGGGCAGGAACTACCACCAGGTGGTCAAACTGGTAATGTGTTCCTGATCCTCAAACATCCACTCATGGAAGATCAATCATTGTCTCTGCTCAGCAATCCTTTGATGGTTGTTTTAGGGTCTGCATCTGTCTTTACAGAAAATGAGGTTTATAGCTTGCTTTCAAGGAGGCAGAATTATCCTTACATACAAGTCATATTTATATAAATTTTAGTCACTTCCAACACCTATCCAGAACAAATACGGGGGTGCTGAGAAGTTCCTGGCTTTGCCCCCTTCCAGATGAAATAGAAAAATGAGCATGGGGGCATATGACAGCCTAATATCTTAGTATGTAACTGTGTAAATATCAGGTCTTTGCGATTCTTAAAGCTGTTTTTTCTTTTAGTGAGAAGCACAGCAAGCTTCATGTCGTTGGAGTTACGGGGCAGTCATGAAGTTTTTGTTTTTCCAGGGAAAGTCAGCAAAAGACATTCACACTGAGATGTCACAAACACTGGGGGAAAGTGTCCTTCCTACAGCACTGTGAAAACCTGGATATCTCGTTTCAAGACTGGGCATTTCACCGTTAAAGATGAGCCCCGTAGTGGGCACCCCCCAACCTTAACTGACCCACCAACCTGCAATGCTGTCCATGAGCTGATTTTTGAGGATATCCGCAAAATAGATAACCCAGATACTTGACAACTCACGGGATCACGTTGGGTTTGTTATCACCACTATCCTAGACATGCGCAAGCTTTCAGCGAAGTGGGTGCCAAAATGTTTGAACAGTGATCAGAAGAAGGAATGAGTTGAAGCTTTTAAAGCTGTTTTGGCCCATTTTGAAGCTGCACAGGACTTTTTGGCTAAGTTAGTGACCGAGGATAAAACCTGGCTCTACATCTATGATCCGGAAACCAAGGAACAGTCAAAGGAATGGCACCTGTTTTCTGGGGCAAAGACGGTATTCTGTTGGTGGACTACCTACCTCAGGGCTCTAGTGTCCCCGGACAGTATTATGCTAACCTCCTGGATCAGCTGAAGGAGGCAATTAGAATGAAACCCCATGGAAAATTGACCAAAGGGATCCTTTTTTTGCAGGGCACCTGCGCACACGTCCAACGTTGTGGCTGCCGAATTAAACACCCTGGGTTTCCAATTGCTCCACCATTCCCTCTACTCACCTGACCTGGCCCCTTTGGACTATTATCTGTTCCCGAATTTGAAGAAACACTTGAAGGGGCAACGTTTTGAGGACATTTCTGACAACAAAGATGCTGATGAGAGCTGGTTTGGGGCCCAACCAAAGGACTTTTATTTGAACGGTCTAGAAAAGCTGCAACTATGCTGTATCAAGTGTATCAGTCTCAGGGGGAATATGTTGAATAAATATGTTATTTCATAACTCTGGCTCTTTTCTTTCAGCAGCCAGGAACTTCTCACCCCCTCATATATTTGGTTTGACACTTCCTACACCCAATGTCAAATATGTTTCAGGTCTTCTGAGCTTCAATCCCAAACCTGCTCTTGATTGCTAGACTTATCATCCCCAAAACGTGTAATTCATCCTACAGCTAATATGCCCATCCTATTATTTCCTATCCTGAAAACCCCTCCTATACACCTCAACCCCTCCAAATTTTATATCCCTATTTGCCTTATACACTATGCCAATTCTCCTCTAGGAAAGGTGATTTATCTGAACAATCGTCCAACGTGATGGTGATGAATTGGATATTTGGATATGGCTTAGTAGACCCTGCCATAGAGTAGGGGGCAGCCCTTGGCACCCTTGTTTCTCTACCACTAGGATGATTGGATTTATTACAACTTGTAATATCCAGTTTGAGCCCCCGGAAAAGCAGAAGAAAATATTCTGGGCAACTGTTGCCAATTTTATTAAATAATGAGAGAAAAGAAAATTCCTTCTTGACCTAACACATACAGTTTCATTTATTTCCTTTCTTAAGAGATCCACATATTACCCCTTAGTAATTGTCATTGGAAATATTATTGTAAGAAAATCATTCATTCCTTTTTTTTTTTTCACATTCCATTATTGATTTTGCCATTGCTCCCTTGTGCAGTTTATCTTGTTAGCACACATGACTTCTAAGTAATCTATATCCTGGTTGGTTAATCAGGAAATAAATCAGATAAAATAAGTGTCAAACCGAAGAGGTAAATTTATAATTACTGAATCTGATGTAACCTTTCATACCAGCCTGACCCATGAATCCACCAAGCTCGTACTAAATTATCAATGCTACATTTCCTTTCAGCCTGCTATCTTTCAACCTGATTTCTTAATGTGGACTGACTTTCAGTTCGGTGAATTATACCTCAATCTCTAATATGTTAGTGATTCTCATATACCGATTCCTTCAGGCTGAGCATTCGACCTTTACCGCTGATGATGATGTAGGCAAGCCTCCACTTGAGAGTCCATTTTGTGACACAAAGAAAGTAGAACATTTACAGCATTCTGAAGGGTAAGAGAATGACGACAAAACATAAAGGAGGATTTATACATTGTGTAACACTCTACGATACCTTGCATAGTGCAGGTTTCCCTGGCAACTGTGTTATCACATCATTTTTCTGTATCACCCAGCTAAGATATTATTTTAGAAACTGTGTTCTGTCTGTGCTCTGCTGACTTACAGCCAAAAAATCACCACTACAGGGATCTGTTTGCTGTTTATAGGCAGCTCTGCAATCAATTTTTCCTGATCCTTACCTCCTGTCCTGTCTCACACACATTCCCTGGTGCTTCACTGACTCAGCCAGAGGTGACAGAAAAGCAAAATTACAGTTTCCCTGGCAACACGGGTATGCGGGTGGCATCTGCCTGTATGTGTTTCTGTATATGAGTCAGAAAACTAGTGACCCCCCCAAGTCTGAGATGTTACAGCTGCAAGGAAAAAGGCAAACCAGGTGAATGTAAGGAGTGTTTTGTTAGTAAACCAGGTGAATGTTTTATTGTTTTTAAATGTGATTTATTTTTGAACTTTTACGATATAGAACAATAAGTTGTTTTTATTTAATTATGGCGCCATTATCTTCTGCCGCAGTTGAAGTGAACCATTTTATTCTCCTAAAAAGTTAATGTCTAAGGGGGCAGATACCACAAGATGCCTAATTTTATGTTAGCTGCCAGAAAAGTTTATTCTGTGCACCTCTCTGATTTAGGTTTACTTCATTATTGGGGCCTGACCGACATGTCTGTTAGCAGGACTGAGCCATGGATTCAGAAAATGCCTGACCTTAGTAATATATACATATAAAAGAACACAGAAGAAGCATTTCTATGTAATAATATAGTAATATTATGGTTACAGCAGACATTGTGCAGTGTCTGTTACTAGGCAAACCTTTTATTTTTACACATTTAAAGTGAAGTACAGGTTCATGTTAGGTTGGCGAAATATATTATAGAGAAATGAGAGTATGGATATGCTCTATATGGACTTGATGAGCAAGCAATGCTCTTTAAACTACTTGCTGGTCAGGCTATAAGCTATCCAGTGCTATTACATGGCCTTAATCATTCTGTATTTTTGAAAATGTTTTACTGACTGTGACAATCCCTAGTAAATTTTTATTTGCATGCCTAAAAAACCCTCTGTTCTCTCTTTTCTCTTTAATACTACATATGTTTAGGGATGGCATGACACACAAATGCCACACATCATGAATGTGAAGGACTTCTAGTTTTTAACTAATATATATTTTGCTAGGTTGGTGTAAAATGCAACAAACACATAAGGTTCTATTTATCAGACACCCCCTCAAAGATGAATTTTCCAGATCCATGTGTTTCAATGGCAGTAATTGATTCTGACCAGGGAATGTTTGAGGCAATGTCAGAGTCCCTGTTTTATAAATGGAGCCCATAGTAACAGGAACAAATATCATTTCTCACAATGGGTTTTCTAATGGTGAGAACAGAGGACTGCATAATGTGTGTTTAAAGAGGCATTTGTAGTTTCTATTAAAAGTCTTGGTGGCATAGTGACAAGGCAAGAGCATAACTAGAAGGCATAACCTAAGAATTATCACCCTATAATAAAGAAAGCCTAAATGAGGACCTTTAAGGAAGGGTCACAAGATAATATTTTATTGATTGATTATTGTATGAGATTTTTCCATATTGTTATATATATTGTTTGTCAGTTGAATACTTTGAATATGTAAGTATTACAAAACAAGCGCTTAATATGCATTTGCAAAATTGGAATATACAAAACCTTGCCCTTTATTATAGATGTGAAAGTGTCTGGAGATGCCATAGTGAAAGCTGCTTGCAATATCATTTTGTATGACTGGTTTGGCAGTGGACCAGTGACTGTGTGTTGGGTATATCCTTGGGGGGCTACACAGACCTTCCCATGCTGGCTAATGGTACCTTGACTGCTGTTTTGTACTTGGATGAAAGTGTGACCCATTGTCACACCTTACACTGGTGGAGTAGGGCCTGAGTTTCTCATGTTGCAGGACAATGCTAGATGTCACATGGGGTCAGAATGTATAGCCATTTTCTGGATGACAGTGATATTGATGCCATTGACCATGTTCAATATTCAATATTAATAATAATAATAATAATAATATTAATAATAATAATATTCAATATTTGTTGTTTCGATATATGGAGGTTACCAATGTATGGATGTCACACTGTTCAATAATTTCATATATTAAGTATTTACTATATTTCCATATTATATTTTTATTGTAAATGTATGTAAATTTGCTATTTTGCATATCCATGCAGACTGAGCACCGGGGCACCACCCCTGAGGAAGCCAAGTGGCTAATATACATTACCTTAAAATTATGTCTAGAGGAAATGACTAAAAACATACGTACCATTTGGTCTCTATGTTCTCCAGAACTAAATCCAGAAGAGTGTCTCTGGGTCAATATGCATCGCTGCATATGTCTATGCTAAGTTGCACCATAGACTGTCCAGGAGCCCAGTGATGCCCTGATTAAGGTCTAGGAAGAGATCCTCAAGGCACAATCCTCTATATCATTAGAAGCATGCCCAGACATTATTGGGAGTACATACAGGCATGTGGGGGTTATACACACTACTGAGCAACATTATGAGTTCTTTCTCTAGTGGAGAATATTCCAGGTTTATGTGTTTCAATGGCAGATTGATTCTCCTCCAGGGAATGTTTCAGTGAATATCAGATTCCCCGGTTTATAAATGGGGCCCCTTTTTGTGAAGAAATTAATGCAAATTTAATCATTCTGTTATTTCATTTGTTTTACACTGATATACATGGTAACATTTTATATCCTGACTCCAAATAAAAATTTTGATTTGCACTGAAAGATCTTACATAACTTTCTTCTCAATTAATTTACACACTGATCAATAAAGATTTTCAACAAAATTATTTTAGTCATTGAGATCTGATTTTCAGCTGACTATTTCAAGAAAAATATGCAGTGACTATACATAAAGGGTAACCTTTTTGAATGACTGTAAATGTTGCAATTTGTTTTAAAATTTATATAATTTATTGTGACCAATGTATTTATAAGGTATTTTCCCAGACAGGGTAGTTTGGGAACTTCTAAACTGCTCCCAACGGTTTCTTGAGACCATCACTCCATTAAAGGGTGTACAAAAACGAAAAGTTTTAGATCCAGAGATAAAAGTAGGTATGTCATGATGATAATAATACAAAAAAACAAGAGCATATCTGGTTACCTGGTTTCATGCATAGAAAAGTTACACAATTTTAACCTTTCTGTGTCCTTTTATTTCAATGTTTTTGTACAGTACGATTTTCCTGTGTTTTTAGTTTAAGCTCTTGAGATGCTAATTCTCTACAAATTATGAAAATGTAATAACAATTAGGTTTTTCTGATTTCAGTACTAAACCCTGCACATTTTTCATCCATGGCTCGTCTGTCACGTAGAAGCAGCTTCAGATCTTTAAGACTGGTGTGTGTAAATTTTGTTCCTGTTGTACGCATTCTTATCACAACGCTCCTGTGAGATGCATGGTGGCATGTAATTAATTAACAGAGGGAGGGATAAGGAGACAAATTTCACAAGATATTAGAAATACAGTCATTTAACGTCCACCAGGCTCAGGCTTGGAATTTCCCAAATTTTTTACTCAATTATTTGTCAGCAGTGGGTGGTAGAGGTGGAAAGATTGAGAAAAAAACTTCAGATTCACTGTAGGTAGGCTAATAAAGAAAAGAAAAGACTAATAAAGAAAATAATAGCAAGATATGGAATAGATGGCAGATGTAGGCAAAATAGAGATAGATATAGATAGGGCTCCATGATTGTGGCATGCAATTTACTTCTATGCTAAGCTCATGTTCTACATCTATTTGTAACAATGTCCTGGTGGGTGGGAAGACAGTGTAAATCATCAAGAAGGACCAGCTCTGGATCAACACAAAACAAAAGGAAGCTGTACTCTTTCACATCTAGTTGGTATTGTTACAGAAGCCTTACAGAAGGCTAAAAAACTCCAACACAATTGACAGTCATTTTTTCTCCCTGATGAATATTTAATCAGTATGAAAAAATACTGGGCTAGGATAATAAAACCATTTACTATTGGCTTCCATGGGTTGCTACATTTTGACTGTAACCCCTTCACCTAGAATTCTGTTACTAGATATGGATGCCCTGCTGTAACTTTTTTGGAATATACATAACTACAGTTAGATTACATAATTTATGTTTGGATGTGTTAAAAAAAAATATTAACTGAGAACTCTAAATGCCTCTCTTAATGCTTGTACCATCTCCTGTGAAGAGCTTGAGTCCCTTGAGAGAAAAGTTCTACATTACAAAATGAAATTCACATAATTCAATATTTCTCCTTGTAGGAAAATATACCGATGAGTGCAAATACAAATAAAAGGTACTAAAAACTTAAGATAAATGTTCTTTGATACATATTAAAATTGTGTAACTTTGGGCAATATTATCTAATAAAGTTTGATTTTTCTATACATAGTAATAATAATAAAAATAATGATAAAAATATTTCCTATTTATCATACAGTAAACACAAAATGCTACACCACCATATTCTTACTGAATTTAAATCATATCACTTAAAGATTGAAAAGAATGTAAATTTCTTGTACCACAGAGGTCAGATGACGAACAACCTCACAGAGGTAACAGCTAATAGACATTTATATTTCTTTCCCTTTTACAAATTCTTTTATTAACAATACATGGGGGAAAGGGGATGCAATGTGCCTGGATTATTAAAGCTTTCCAAGGCTGGAGAGGATACATTTTCACCAGTGAATCTGGGTGATCCAGCAAACCTAAACATGGAATGATTGTGGTCCAGGATTGAAAACATTTGCTAACAAATAGCAAATTACTTTTAAGGAATCCATTCAAGGTTTGCTGGATCACCAAGGTTTACTAATGAAAGTGTATCCTCTCCAGCCTTGGAGAGCTTTAATACATCAGACCCAATAAGCAAGGCATTTCTGCAACTTCTACCACTAATTCCTTGTGTTGCCAAAATAGGCTTCCAGTTGTTCCGTCAACATAATTTCGTTCACTTTTTTGATCCATAGGCTGAGCAGCTGGAAAAGAGCTACACATGTACTTCAAAAGTTAAAGAACTGGTTATACATTTTTTTTAAAAATCAAGATGATCATTGATTTAAAGTCAGTATTTACCTTCTTTGTAGAGATATATTTTTATTAATATAATATAATAAATTTATTGGCACCTGTATGCATTGCAAGCTCAGGGCAATGGGCAGGTTGTGTCTCTGGACACAACCCGCCCACTCTCCCATTGCCGGCTCAGACCTGTGATGGGAGAGTGGGCGGGTTGTGGTACCATGACATCACTCTGGGGGAAGTTTCTTCCCCTTTGAGTGTCACACGACTCCCCACACATGTGCGGTCCGGAGTCCAGAAATTTAGTGGTCTGTGACGTCCGAAAGGTTGGAGACCACTGTTATAGAGCACCCCTGGATATACTAAGGAGAGAAAAAATGTGGTGAATTGTAGTTGTTGCCACATTGCCATAAGCAAGGGAGGTGCTTAATAAAACATGGGTAAATAAAATACAAGCCCACACTAAATACATGGCACACATATGCCACTGTCCATAACACAAATTGCAGGGGTGAAGATTAAGTAATGCAGAGTGTAGGGTCAAGAGATAGTAAAACAGAGGACCCCTAGTGCAAACTTTTACCACTATTCTAAAATAGGACATTATTTTTCTTAGTAATACCCATAGATATGTACTTGAGGCTTCTCTAGATTGCAAAAAAAAATTATCTTGTCTATGGTTGTATTCTGAAAAACATATAATGTATCTAAAATGTTGCACATTTGTATAAACCTAAAAATATAACAATAAATACCTTCTATACCAAACAGCGATTTTGCCACAGTTTTTTCATTTGATGGAGCTATATTGTAAGAAACTAGATATAGATCTTAAAATTATTGTTATCTTCAGCTGGACATTTTAAGACTTGACTGTATGGATACATTCCTAATATAACAAACTATACAGCAATAGTATAATGCTCCAAAAAAAAGCTGTAACTTTTGTCCCTAACATTGGTGACACTGGAATATTATTATTCCTTGGAATAATAATACTCGTTTTGTTAGTGATAAAATAGTGTTCCTTTTATTGGTGTCATGGGAAACAATACCCTGTACCAGGGGTGTTACTAGGATTGCAGCATGTGTGTGAGATAATCAGATGATATTCTCAACAATGTTTTTTTTCTGCAAAAGTGCATGTCATTTCTACTGCAAAAAGGTGAATATACCCATATATATCCAGGAAAAATATTTTTAAAGACATCCTCCAAATTTTTGAGTTTATTACCAAACTACTAAATGAAATACTGTCACCATTATTGGAGTACCTGGGAACAGTCATTGTTTTACTTCAGTCAACAATAGGTTTGGCGAGAGTTTATTGGCAGTAATGCTTTAAATCTGATGTTTTCTATCATTTGCAAATTTACCTCAGAAAAATCCATTTTAATGTATGGTATTAAAGCAATTGCTGGCTCCATCTGAGGGGAACATAAAATTTATACACAAATTGAAATAACATTCTGGATTCTGCATAACAATTTGGATTGTCCTAAAGCTTTACATGTTTAAAAAAAAAAAAATACCCCTCTTCCAATTTTTTTAATGAAACTGTACCGTTTTCCAGGCAAGACTGAACAACCAAGAAACAGGAGGGTGGACAGAGCATGGGGCCCCTTCCCTGTTCATACCAGACCCCATGTTGCCTCAATGATTGGTGATGGACAGGACCTCATCTTCCCCACCTATTCTCTAAATTGCTGTTGGGATTGTCTGGCATGAAGATGGGTGCTCTTTGGAATTTGGAGTCCCTTTTACTGTAGGGTCCCTTTACTATATCCCCAGATAGATGCCGCATCACTAACCCTTTACCCAGAATGCGTTTGAAAAAACTAGAAACAAACACTCTCCCTTTACCCTTTCTTAGAACGAAATAAACACACTAACACAATAAACATATTTTAGGTGAAGCATAACTCATATTTATGAGGAAAAAAACATTATTCCCAGAAGTAAATTTAATGTCAATGACATTGTCCAGCAATAAGGTAAATACACATCAGTCACGACGAATGGAAATTGCCAAAGTTCTGACTTCCACCACTAAGATTACTGATTCTCCTGGCACTGCTGTGTAAAGAAAGCACTGGCTGCTTTTTTTCCGTTTAAAGAATCAGCGGACACTAAAAATGTTAATGATTTATTCTGTTCCATAAATCATTGATTTTTCACAGTTTTAGCTGCCATTAATTCTGTACATTTATTTTATGAAAATTGCCCATCACGTTTTAACTGTCTCTATCTGTTAGGTAAGGTAAGGTAGGCGGCAGAGTTGATTCTTTCTTGCCTTGTTCCAAGCTAATAGGCTATAATGTCACATCAGAACTAGATATCAACTATCAGCAAAATTGTAGATTGATGAGTAATCTGTCAACTCCAGATCTGTAGTGACTTTACAAATAGAACCTGGTCTTGGATTGAAAACACTTGCCAACTAATAGCAAATGATTTTTAAGAAATCCATTTCAGGTTTAATGGATCATCTAGGTTATCCCATGATAGTCTTTCTTCTTCAATCTTGGAGAGCTTTGATACTCCGACCCAATGTGTCCTCTCAAGTTAGCACCTCAACCCCGAAAGTAGTGTCAAATAAATATTCAAATGAGAGAGGAGATGTGTGTATCAGCATTCTTTCTTTTTGTAGCTACCATACAGAGACACAAGTGTTCTGATAAAAGTCAGAATGCGAGTCTGAGACTCATACAAATTAGACCCTTTAAATAGATTTGTGAGCAAACATCATCTAATTAACAACTATCTTAGATCAAAAAACTAAAATACTTTTGTCATTTCAAAGTATTTCTTCAATTAAGAAGCACAGGCGTATAGTGCATAAAGCCATTTCTATTAAAGTTTGATAATAAACCATCTGATATGCAGGTTTAACCATTATGAGTCAAATACTGTAAACTTTTATAGAGTTGCTTTTAATTCCAAATATATATACCGTATTTTTCGGACTATAAGACGCACTTTTTCTTCCCCAAAACTGGGGGGGAAAAGTGGGTGCGTCTTATACACCGAATACATGTTAAATATAATTAAAAAAAATCATACTCATCCGATACCGCGATCCCGCGATGCTGCGTGCTTCTTCTCCTCGCTCTCCTCCCGGCTGCAGCGCGTGTCTCCTCCTCCTCTGAGCGAGGAGAAGCCGACACGCATACCCCCGCGATCCCATAAGCAGGCTGATCCAGCCTGCTTATGGGATCGCGGGGGCATGCGTGTCTCCTCTCTCAGAGGAGGAGACGCGCTGCAGCCAGGAGGAGAGCCAGGAGAAGCCGACACTCGTGCCCACGCGATCCGGTAAGCAGGCTGGATCAGCCTGCTTATGGGATCGCTGGGGTATGCGTGTCGGCTTCTCCTCGCTCAGAGGAGGAGGAGACACGCGCTGCAGCCAGGAGGAGAGCGAGGAGAAGAAGAAGCCCACAGCATCGCGGGATCGCGGTATCGGGTGAGTATTTTTTGGCACAGGGTGATCAGAAGGGGATACATTGTGTCAATGTATCCCCTTCTAATCACTCTGTGTCAATGTATCCCCTTCTGATCACTCTGTGTCAGAGTGATTAGAAGGGGATACATTGACACAGAGTGATTAGAAGGTGATACATTGACACAGAGTGATTTTTTAGTATTTTGTTCAGAATCTTTTTTTTCTAGGTTTTTCTCCTTTAAAATTGGGTGCGTCTTATAGTCCGAAAAATACGGTACCATATTTTTCAGACATTTGTGCTTGCTGACACAAGACAGTAGGCTAAATATTATAAAAGATTTGAAGGACACAGCATCTTATGAAACTGATTAGGTAGTCAATGGTAGGTGCAAATTATGTGAGTGGCAGACATGATAATCTGGTGGATGTTCATTGGCTTACTTTCTTACATGCTGGATTCAGTAAAAGGGCATAAATATTATTTATACTCATTAATTTAAAGTCTTCTTCAGAAAATTAAGATAAAGCAGGAAACATACACCTGTTTAATTTCTTGCATTTTTTGACAACTGAATTTTAAGTGCTATGATAGATCAATTTAGCCTAGATTAACGATCATTTGCCATTTGCTCCTTAAAAAATACAGCACTAAGAAATGACCAAACACAAATGGAAAAAAAGTAAGCCTAAAGGTTTTTTTGGGGGTAAAGGGTCTGCATTCTCCAATGATGAGAAAAGACAACTAGTACTTGGGTTTGGAAGACCTAAGCTTGGAATTAGGCTTTACATTAAGAGTTTCAGGTTGGCATTATTATCTGAATCTTCTTTTTCCAGTGACAGCTGTGTTGATGACAGCTAGAGAATTCTGGCAAAGATTTTAAAATGGTTCCAACGCTATGGTTAAAAAAAAATATGATGCAGTTTGGGTTTAAGGCTTATCAATAGTGATTGTAATCAATGTACCATGTTAGGATTCTGGGTTTTTGTTATATTACTATCTACATGCATTTTATGCAGGTTTTTGTGTTTGTGGTAGATTTTTTTTTTTTTTCAGAAAATAACACATGGATAGTTGCAAAGTTATTTTCTTCTAAAGTGCACATACTTTACTGTTGTGAAGTCAACACACTGTAAACTGTAATTGAGTTAACCTTCATATAGATAGTGGATTATGTTGGTGCTATAAAAAAGTTACAACCAGACAAGAATATTTAACATTTTCAATATTACAGGGCCATAGAGGAGCAACGCATTAATTTGTCTGTAGCTATAAGATGTCTCCATATTTTTGTTCTGTTTTATGAACAAAATAACCTTTATGTAGACTTTTGAAGGTCTTGCTTTTGCAAATTCGCTGGAATTTTAAATCCTAAATCTCAGCAAAGTGTCATATATAGCTTCAAAAATCAAAGGCATCAATGATTACGATTATGACAGGTCAATGCTTTCTTAAAATGACTTAAGAATACATCTGTTGTTGTTGCCTGTTCAATAGCTGCCTACATAGCATGTCTGAAAGGGCAAGACCTCAAAATAAAATTGACATGTCAGTCCAATTTTCGGGCTGTAATTTCTGCAAAGAGATCAAGGAGGTTGAGAGCCCTGCCAATTTGAAGATTTACTTTCTTTTCCTTTTTTTTCTTTATATTCCTTCTGACTCTAAATTATGTTATTATTCCACAACCAATTTATGTCTTGGTGGAAGGGTATTTTGTAATATGTGGTAAATCTACCTGGGTTCAGTTTGGTTTAAAAATTCTGTTGTGAGAATCTGCTCTGAAAGATGGGTCAACATTACACAGCATTCATCCACATTGTGCCAACCCCTGACTGTTCATCGAAGTATCCTAAACGGTTAATGTTTCTAGCATAGAAAGCAGGCCATGCGCGGAACTATTTAAAGCAGATCTATCACCAGAATTTTTTCTTATTTTTTAACCCTTCTGTGAATGAACGATCTCAGACATGTGCAGAAGGGGCTTTTTTTTCTTGTAATGGCAAAAAAATACAGATCTTACGCATGTGCAGCGAGGTCAGCACTTTTTATCCACTTACAGCAGGCTGCGTTACCCAATTCCACGTCTGCGCAATGCAAGATTGCATGACATAGCCAGAAGAAGGAAGAAGACGGAGAAAAAACATTCAAGGACGGTGCAGGACTTAAACGAGGACAGCACAGGAGAAATTAGGGGCTCTATGGAGGGAAAGGTGAGTGTATATTTTTTGTTTTAGTTCTGCTTTAAGGTATACAAGTATTACCCCCTACAGACCCTATCAGTGTAATTGAGGAGAAAAAACGTAGACCACAGTGATTGGCTTTTATTAACAATAAGAGACAGCAGCAGTCAGTGAAGAAATCTTAGTCATTTTTTAAACCAGGTGTAAGGCCTGGTCAGTACCAGTATTCTCCAGATACCAGTCCCCCCATCTATCGCCGCAGTCTTCACCTAAAGCAGCCCCTGCTCAGCTTTGGGAGACTGGTTGCGTCTTCCAGCACTCGGTTGCCCCCAGGACTTGGTGCACAAGGGATGGTGTCAGCCAGCAGCTGACCAGAAGCCCACAAATACAGCGTACAGAATATCAGGAATTCCAGAAACAAGCCGAAGTCAAAACCCAGGAAATCAATCCACCAAGCAAGTTACAAAGTGAAGGGCACAAGCAGAGTTGGGGTCACAAGCAAAGGACGGTCCAGACAGAGTTCAAAGGATAGTCAGGTACGGGCACAAGTCAGTAACAGAGAAATACTCAAAATCACTCTAGCACATGTAAGCCCAGCAGACGCTATAACAGGCCCTGGTGACTGGGAGCAGAGAGGCTTTAAAGCCCCAGCAGCCAATAGCAGCGCAGGACTGAGTCAGGAGCTGATCAGCCTCTGGAAACCCCTTCAGCTGTGCGCAGCACAACAAGGGATGCTGGGGATGCCAAAAATACATCAGGTCGCACAACCAAAGGGAAGTGGGGGCTGCTGCTACCGGTATGTTAGTTCTCCTGGTTGCTGCAAATGACATTGCTGGACCAACCAGGTTAAGTATTACAAATATAGAAGATTCAGTGAAAATATAATTTTAGTTGTTTTTTGTAAGTGCAGATCACTGTCATCAGTTAAGAAATGAGTTCATGAGTTTTTGTGACCATTAACAGTTATTTTCAAGTTTATAATCCAATCGATACAATAACATTACAAAAGTCTTAGCAATGTATCCTGGAGCCTCAGGGATGTATCAATCACACCTTTTCATTATATGCAGGAAAAAGCTTTAGATGTGAAATACAAACTGATGTGACCCTTTCTGCATTCATATTATAGTATTACTTTATGTGTGTGCTCTGTATGCATAAATAACTCAATTTTCTAGATGTACGTTATGCAGATCTATTGTTGTTGTTGATGGTATTATGTCTTTAGGAACACACTTGAAATATAAATGCAATTAAAGTGTTTTCAGTGGGTGCACTTTCTAAACGATTATTGTGATATTTTACTGAAAGTTTAATTTGCTATGGCATTCACATTTTACATGCTCTTTTGTGTTTTCAAGATTGTATTTCCTCTATAGAATTGAGGATTTAGTACATCAAGTATTTTTATTCATCAGTACTGCAGAGAAACTGTTAAGGTAAAATCTATTAGCCAAACAGAGGAACTTTAGTTAAATGAACAGACTGCTAAGCTGTGTAGAGATGTGCAATTATAGTAATTGAAAACAATATTAGTGATCAATGCCAAGGACAGTAGGAAAAAACAAGCAGTGACCAGACAGTGTTTTTGTTCAATAGAAAGGAAAAGGAAAGGACAAGCAGGAAGTAATCTGCTGTGTCCTACTCATTCTTGCTAGTTCTTGGTAGTTGTTTAGGGAATATACTTAGTGGATCCCTAAATACCCTATACACAGAAAAGGGATTCTCAATGTCCACGCTCCCCATCCAGGCTGCCACCGAACGTCTCTACCCAACCAGCCAAGTCAGTGATTGCTTGGCAGTGGTGTAGTGGGATAATAGTTCTGGGATAGCTAGAAAAGGAACCGTGAATGTAAAATGAAGCCTTCTCCACAGCCTCTCTGTGTGGAAATGCTAATGATACTTATTGATGATCTGTCAGTTAAATGATCCAGGGAGGCAGGGAGGAAAAAAACAAACCCCCCCCCCCCCCCCAGGGCTCCTGAACACTAACTTCCACCAATGATGTGTCTCCCATGATCATTGGTGACCGTCTTGGCAGTAAATGACCTAGGAGGCAAGAATACATGGTGCTTTACCCATTTATGGTACAAAAACACTTATAACATATAAATAAAGATACTGGCGGATTGTTAGGAGTAAGAGCATAAGTTGCTAACGTGGGGTTAGGTTTGCTTTGAATATACCAATATATTAATATATAATATACCAATATATATCAAAAGTTTTTACATTTTTTCGATAAATGAAAAAAACTACTGTTAGGTCTTCCAGAAATCATGTGCTGCTGTGTGTTCTGTACACTCTGTGATGTATTCTCAAGCAGTGTTTTTATCACTTATAGGGCTCTATTTATAAAACAGGGAATCTTACAATCCCTCAAATATTCTCTGATGGGAATTAATTACTGCCATTGGAACTCAAGGACCTGGAAGATTTCCTTGAGGGTACATTTAAGGCAGGGGTGCCCAAAACATTGATCGCGATCTACCAGTCAATCGCAAAGGCAATCAAAGTCTATTGCAGAGCCCTGACTTCGCCCTCCCTGCTGTTTTCTAGCAGCCAGGCTGCTACGTCTATGGGGATGCTGGGGATGTCTTTCTGTGTGAGAAGGCTCCTTGTAACAGTGGGGAGTGGAGAGGGAGCTAGAGAGGGCAGTCTGAGGTGAGCAGTGCTGAGTGGTTTCTTGTGCAGCAGTTCCTGTGCAGCATGTTATTCTCCTATGACAGTTAGACTGTAGCTTTCCTGTCACTAAAGTCTTGTAGTGCAATGTCTGTGCAATGTTCTGCCTTTCAATGTCTCATTAGCTGCAGTCACTTCTGTGTCATACTCGGCATATATAAATAAATATATGTTTAGCATTTTTATTGTTGGTAGATCATTTTGACTTTGACTCTTTGACTTTGGTCATTTAAAAAGTAGCTTGTGCACCAGTGTGGGCACCCCTGGTTTAGGAGAATGTCTTATTCCACGTTATATGAACAATATAAAAAGTGAACCTAATTCAGCCACCACATCTGAGAATTGATAAGCCACAATTTAAAGGCATAACCATTTTATTATTGTAGACATCAAGGCATTATTGGATGCAAAGTAATGATGTTTGCAATAACAAAACTGATATTGTTTGCTGCAAAAATCAAGCAAGCAGTGTCATTTACGTCTTGGTATTCTAACAAAGCAATTTTGAAAGTCCACTTGAGCTTGCTAGCACACATCTCCTTATTTTACCTTCCTTATTCCTTATAAATTCTGTTTTATTAGGCTTTGGCCTGCAATGTTCTGACAAGGGTTTCCTTGGGACTTGAAGCAATAGTTACTTAATTACTTTTAAACTTTATACACCTACTTGAAGGCATTTCAAGGATAACCACTTCATGTATGGCACTTTTTGTATAATTTATGAAGGCATCTTCTATTTTTAAGCATTAATTTATTGCATATCATCTTCAAGCACAACAAAAGAAAATACATAAACAGCAGGTGGCTTACTGATTAAAAGTAAAATCCATTTACAAACAAAAGTTGATCAAAATATTTTTCAGAAAGGCATGACAATCTAATATCTAATGAAAAATAAAGCCTTTAAACTTTTTTGTACCTTCCAGCATTTTCTTGTGACCTATGGTTACCTCTATAAAACCGGTATCAACCATTTGGATTGAAAACCAAACGATTGGTGTTTATGCTAAAGGTGTTCAAACTTCAAGAACAACTTCACGTTTTGGGGTAAATCTTTTAAAATGTTACAATAAAGCAAATGCAAGCACTTTCAGGTGCATATAATGCATGTACCTTCAGGTAGTATTTACAAAACCTGTTTCACTTATACCTTATTGTATTAGTTCTCTAGTGTTCTAGGAAGCCAAAAAGCCCTCCAGACCACCTGTAAAATATCACTTTCAGTTGGATTGCTTGTTTAAAGTTCCTATGAAACATAATGGAAGGATTGTTTTTAAATTACCAGAACTAAAATAATAAATCTATGATAGCGTAATCATCTGAAACAACATAATGATAAAAGATAAAGAACCAGGAATCTTCCACACCATTATACTTCATCCATAGGAAGCAAAAATTGGTTTGAGTACATTTGTGCATGATTCATTTATCAACTGGGAATAGGAGTCTGTCATCTGGAAGCACAGCCACCTAGCTTTCCTGATCTTTAATGGGTTTAATTAAAGATTGAGATATAAACTCTCTTTAAGTTGACGGGAGATTGGTTTGAACCAGCACAAGGACTATTTATTCAGTTGTGCACATATTAGGAGGGGGATCAGCCATATGTCAACCGCACTTGGAAGCTATCCTTTGGAACCATGTACAGTGCACACTATATTCAGACTGAACAGTATGTGCTGCCAATAGAATTAAATAAAGAATACATAGTCCAGGAAGAAATGGCTAAACATGGGTTTGTATGGAAGATTTTTAGGCTAATAAATCAAGAATTCTTTATAAGAAATATAATTTAAAATTCAATATATTTTAGGCAAACTGTTTGAAGTTCTGTCACAATTATACTCCAAAAATGAACAGATATTTATACAAAAACATGTTTGCTATGTATCTGGTATATACCTAGGTATACCTAGGTATGGCTATGACTTGACAGACCTATTAGGTTATTTTTTATGAAAGATCTCAAATCTGTACTTTCTAATTTTGATAAATTTAGCCAGGTACATCATTTCTAATGCCAAACATGCCTTGTTCTCTCGTTTTTTCCTAGGATGGTGGCTGTTACCTTTACCAGGAGTCTCAATTTGGTACTGTAACAAATTTTTTGTTATTTCTTAATGCCCAGCATGTGCAGCCAGGTATATCAATCCCAACATCCAATGTGTCCTATTATCCTGTTTCTATCAAGATGGTGCCAGTAGGATAGGTCATCCAATAAATCTCTCTAACAGAGCTCCAGATACTAATAAAAATTAGACATGAGTTCTTCACCAATCTACTCCCAACTAGGAGAAAATAATTTCATTTTCAATTGATTTCCAACCAGGCAGCACTGAAAATATAATAGGTTTGTTAACCTAATTTCATTTATACTAAAGGGTAATGCTTGTGGTTATAATATTAATATAAAACACCCTTATATCCTAGATTTTACTGCTACAAGATAATGGTACATGTATCACAAATATTAATATTATTATTTGATAACACCACAACTGTTGCTTCATGGCACCATACAAAAAGGTTTGTTTAGAGTATTAAACTAAGGATTTATAGTGTATTGAAGCATACATTTGTGCCTGTCCACATGTTGTGTGTTTTGATCTTGATTGGAATGATACTCCTATTAACACAAATGCAATTGCCTTTGAAAACAGTCATTGCAATCACACAGAGTCTGGGAAGCAATAACCATCTGCTAATGAGAGCATGTACGAACCGTATTTTACCACACAATACATAATAAACATGATGGTACCACACATCACTATGATAATTGACCTGAACCTCATTACAACCCCAGCAAAAGGCCTCACCCACAGTTTATGAAAAGCAGTCTGTTCCAGTACCAGTCCCTCTGAACAAGACACAAGAGACAACCATTCCAAGAAAGACCTCTAGTCTAGTAAGATGGAACTGTTTTCTGCATGCAGCATTCCTTCAGCCATCTGCTGTGATATAACAAATAGAGCACAGCTAAGTTCTGGCAAACTGGAAAGTCCCTGGCAATCTGAATGTATGACCATAATTTGAACCTGCTGTTCTACGCTGGTCACACACAAATCTGCTCTACTTGTGCACTTACCTAGACAGAAGGCACCGATGACTTATGACTGTAACTTTAGTTGATAAACATAAATGGATAGAGACAATCTAGGGCCTTAACCGTGGCATTAAAAGCAGTACTTGGAGCATTGCCCAATACAGTTGAGTGACAGTGGGTGCCATTTAATGCAAGGAACAATCTATACTTTCCTTATAGCGAAATTTAGCTGTATATACAACTGTTGGATTAAGTCATAACTTTTATCAGGTCATATGAGATAGAATAAATGCAGGCAGTTGTATTACTATTACCTAGGCAACTTCTCTTTAGCTTCCATTAATAATTTAGATTTTTAGAAGGTAGAAGACCTAAAAATAAAGCAGGAAATATTTTTTTCATAATTTTTAAGATCTCAAGTGTCTGTGGGATTTTTATTATGATGCCAGAGACATGTTTTTTATGTTTTAACCCAATACTAATAATGCCTTTTGTTACCATTCTGGATACTCAGTTTGGGATCCTGACTCATAGACTGACTATAATAATGGTAATGTCAATGCTATTCTAGAGGCTATAGTACCATTACAATATATGTAATGTTCAGGATGGTTTTTAATTATAAGTACTTCCAAGAACGATAACTCTTGATCCACTTTACCCAGGTAACCTATTAAAGCTAACGATATGTAGTTAAACCACAGAAATTGCATTTTTTGCAAAAACCACTTAATAATAAGTGAGTTGTGCATGAAATGCATTAGAATTCTGTGTGGTTTTGCTACACACCATTTGCTTCAGTAAATTACTCAAGGACAGTGGACTGACTGATCATTCTGAGAAACATTCTTACCATTAATTATAATCTACTATAACTTCCAAGATTACACAGATCTTGCTGGTATCAGTGTACCAGTGTGTCCAATTGCTAAGTCTAATAGGAATACTAATAAATGATAATTTAGCAGTACATGTCCTTGGCCTGTCTATTACAGATATGAAATAACAGTATTGAAGTGGGGAATAAGAGACTTTTTTCAGCTATTTTGGACCTTGGAAAACTCACTAACAGACAAAAATGTATATAGACTGTTTAACTCATTAACTGCCACATAAAAAAAGAAAATATTAATTATATATGAAACCCTCTACGTTTGTAGTGCTTTCATGGTCATCATGGTGTATTTAAAAAGACCTCTTACAAATCATCTTAATTAAAAAGAGCATGTTATAAAACTACCATGAAATATCCTTGGCACCGAGTGAAGGCTTTACATAATTGTTTTCTTGGTAAATTACCATTTATTTAAAAAAACCTGTTCACTCATGCTAAATGATAATTAAAGTACTGAGTAAAATATGTTTTGAAACTTTTTATTTTTACATTTAGGAAAGTTTTAACATTTATTATTAATCCATGCCATCTATTAGAATTTGAATATATTTGGAAATATTTGGGGACCCAATATTCATACTGAATTCTATACATGATGGAAAACTACATATGGATAAAAAAGACAAACGGATAAATGCATAGTAACATTAAAATTGTAAAATGTAAATTCTATTTATCTGCTAAGGCATATGTAATCCTGTTTAGCCAATCTTGTGATTTACATGTTTACCATATTGCATAGTCACAGCGAGTACCCAATGGAAGACCTTTTGCCATAGCAGCTCTGATTAACATTCTTTATTGTGCCCAACCTTGTTCTGTATGTCATGCTGCACTTTCCCTGTTTCACACCACCTCATTCCTGTTACCATGCTGTACATTTCCTACTCCCCGAAGCCCCATTCTTTATGCCATGTTTTTATATTTATATTCTGCACTTCCTCCTTCCAAATCCCATGCTGTACCTTCCCTGGGTGTATGAACTCTGTCCATAGGGCCACAAGCGCACATCTATGTTTTACCCTGCAGATTCTGTATTTGATCTCCCCTTGTTAGTCATTTTTGAGCTGCAGAGCATATATTTGACTCTGAATCACTACAGTTTGTGTCTGACAAACTTCATTTTTCATACCTCCTAAAATAGGAGCCATTTTCAGTTCTTATTGATTCAATAGACCTGATTTATTAAAGCTCTCCAAGGCTGGAGAGGATACACTTTGTTTAGTGAAACTGGGTGATCCAGCAAAACTGGGATTGATTTTGTATAAGTCTTTTGCTATTTGTTAGCAAATGTTTTCAATTCTGGAAGCGATCCATTCCAGTTTTGCTGGATCACCCAGCCTAATGAATGTGTAGCCTCTCCAGCCTTGTAGAGCTTTAAAGAATCAGGCTCAACATGTACCAGTTTAAAACTTCTGCCTGTTGCTTTCACTAGTGCTGTTTCCAGTCTTTAGTCTTTTGGAACTCTTACGGAAGCAAAGACCTTTCCAATGCATCCATTTTCATGTCTTTATGTGGGGACTGAAAACACTCCAACAAGCTGTTTTCACCTCCCAAATTCCATTTACCCCTGAACACATAAAAGCAATATTGTGTTAAAAAGTGGTATATACCCACTGTAGAACAAGTAGTGTTCTTTCCTAAGAGACTACCATTCCAGTAGAGGATGTTCTACTAGTTGACTCTGCTTTTCACCATATTCTAGTCATTACCTTGCTTTGTCAATCCAATATGTATTGATCAAAATCCCTTAAAAGAGAATTTCTCTTCTGCTGCAGTGAGTTATTTATAAGGATGTTTGGTGCAAATGACCATAGCTTAAAATGTTAGCTACTTTCCAGTTTCTTTCCCTTATGTCTCTTATCTGTGCACATGACTAGGACAGTTAGTCTTTCAGAGACAAATTGACTCTTGTAATATTATCAAGGATGCTACCAGTGGTAAAATATCTCTCCTTTTGTTTCTCTTTCCCTAATTTTATTATCACCAAGCTTCCATGCAAGGTTCCCAGCCCCCCGTAAGGTTTTAAGGAGTTTAAAGTCTTTCAAGTCCTCGGAAAAACCATCCCTAGCAAGAATTAATAGACACTGAATGTGCCCTGCAAAGGTTTAAAATTTGCTTGTGAAAAAACAGCTGCAATGACTAACAATAGACTGAAAAGGGACAAGGGATAAAGTTGTACTAAATTTTCACATACGTTTGCCAGAGCATGAACCCCTTAGGACTCCTTGCTAATCTGAACCTCATCCCTATTGCAGAGTTAGCTGCTAGTCATCTATCTGTGGAAAAAACTTTATATTATTAGACATATGGTAGACCCTTCACTCTGTACTAATAGACATATCTAGAATCACCCCAAATAGTTAGTATTACTTCTAGAGATCAGAAGAGGTATATTTTGCTTTACAGATCCCTATAGATGCCTAAAGTTTATTCAAACATAGCAATATGTAAAAATAATTCTTACAGGTTTTAAGAAATTACAGTACTCCTACAACCAATTACTTTTTTCAAAACGAGTCATAACACTGCTTGATACCCTTATTTACCTCTCTTGAGACAAAGCAACGACTGCCCACGAGCGTCAGTACGCCAGTTGCTACCATTCAGTGAACAACCCGCTCTATAACTATCTGTGAATTATGTACCATCTCCTCCTCCTCCCTTCTCAGCACCATCCTGGTAGGCACTCAGCTCTTCTCAGTAAGAGAAAGGGAGGTTACATTTTCATTTATTTAATCTAATTGCTTTTGTATTTATGTATTTTAATATTAAGCAGTTTAAATTATTTCATACAGCCCCATCAAAGTATAATATGCCAATAACAATAGGATTTTTTTTCAAGGGAACGGATTAATCATTTTTCTTTTATTTCTTATGGGCAAAATTTGTTTGGTATAAGTCCTGTTTGGTATAAGTCCATAGATCTGGAATGTATTAAGTACGTATACCAAGGTACCACTGTATTTCCGAATTTCTAGGGCTGTATTTACTTCTATTTTAGTGGGCAGGGAGGACCCTGGAGCACCAAGCATACAGTTCCCATTCTGCTAATCATGGCAGGCAAGACAAAGTAGTAATTCTGATAATGTTAATTTAGAATATTTTATTTGAAGTGAACAAATTGGTCTAGTGTATGATATTTAAGTTTTTACATATTGTAAGAAACAGTAAATGAGCTTTAAAAAATACTTTAAAATACTCACTGACCTCTGAAGATGCTGGCACTGTGGAAAAATTCATCCTCAAAATTCACACCAGAAGCAGTGAAGTCATGCAATTCTTTATCTCATCTTAGCTCCCTCTCCTTCCCTGTCAGTGCACCTGATTTACATTAAAATTAGGAATTAGATTGTTGTAAAGCTGCTGGAAGGGGGAACAGAAGATACAGAGATGCTGCAGGGAATAATTAATTGACTTTTTTGTTTGGTTAAGCGTATGTAACGTACAACACTTAATCACATAAGAGAGCGCAGAGGTCAGGAGTAGGGGGTTCTTTGTGGTATTTTTTTAGTGATGATTACCCTCTTAAACAATGGTGGTCAGTGGTTAGTGCATCTTTAAAGGTTAATGGTAACTGTACCAAAAAAAAACTATAGTCAGGGCACCTTTAAATGTTGTTGCCAGTGGTAAGTAAATTTCTTTTGTTCATAAAAAGGATTTATTGTTACTCCATGACATCTTTTTTACAGTAAAACATTTGAAAATTAATCAAGTAAGTGGTAAGGTTAAAATGTACGCTTATAGATTTTCCTGGAGTGTTCAGTGTTAGGACAATCCCGCCAAATGCTTCAACAATAGTCAGCTATCATTTGTACATCCTATCTGCCCTGATACCATCCTTCCATGACCTTCAAATCTTGGTGAAATCGTTCGCCTTGCTCATCACTACCTGCACCAAGGTTTTCTGGACAATTTCTGTGTAATTATTTGCTTGTATGTTTGCAAAAAAGTAATTGACAATGGCTTTGAATGATAACCAAGCATTCTTTTTGACTTCTGACTTTGTCCTGATGACATGTTCAATCTGTGGACCATCAAACACACCGGCCTTTATTTTTTCAAATGACAGGCTAGGAATAACCAAAATGAGGTACTTGAAACTCCTTGAAGTCTCCTTCAGTTAGCAAAGCTTTAACAAACTGCTTCATCAGACCCAGTTTCATGTGCAGAGGCAGGAAAAATAATATTCTTTCCATCAACAAATGGCTTGTGTAGAATGTTTGGATCACCTGGTTTTAGGGCAGATCTTGGAGGCCAATTCCTTTCCACCCAATGCCTCTCACGTGCTCTGCTGTCCCACATGCACAGATAACAGAGATACTTGGTGTATCCGCGTTGCTGAACAAGAAGGAAGTATACTATTTTAAGGTCAACACACATGACCCAATTGTGTTAGTGATATTGCAACAACTCAATGACTCTATTTATGTCTGCATATTCTTCACAAAGAGAAACTGAATGACCAATTGGGACTGACCCAAATATATTGCCATTGTGAAGGAGGACACAATTTAAGCTCTGCTTTGAGCTATCGATGAATAGTCGTCATTCAGTTAAGTTATAGATTGGAATTCCCAATTCCTCCATTAAACCAGGTATGTTATGGCAATACACAAAGCCACTGTCAGTTCTAAAGTACTGCTGAAATTCAATTTCTCTGGTTTGAAAGTACTATACCTTTGTTCCTTTTTCAAGTACATTTTTCTGACGCAGTCCCGATGGTAGGAGTTCTAAAGCTTTCTTCGATAGTCCCAAATCATGTGCCAAATCACTTAACTCATGCTGAACAAATCCCTTACAAACAATCCCTTACAAAGTCCTCTTCAATTTCAAACTCTACATCATTGTCACCTAGTTCATCACCATAATCTCGTTCTTCAAGAGAGGGTAGAGTTACAAAAACTGGCACTGGGATTTCATCTGAATGAAAATCATTCATCGGCCACTGGGCGTATAGCCTATGGTGGACTAGGATACTCTATGTTACATTTATTTTTCTTGTTATATCCTGAAGTTTTCACTATAAAAAAGTAACAGTCACTAAAATGATCTCCTGGCTCTCGCCAAACCATAGGTATACCAAATGGCATCTTATCACGTGTTCCCTTTGTCCACATCCATAAACCCTCGACACACTGTTTGCACACCTTATGAAGGGCCCAAGACATATCTTGATCAACATGTTTGCCCTTTGACTGGGAATGGTGAAACTGCCACACATATAACAAAATGAATCAGGGTTGTTTAGGCATTTACGACGAGAAACAGCAGAGCCAGACATGATCTGAAAGAAAATACGTGTGTAAGAAGAAAAATAAATTTTGCTTATTCACTATGTAGAGCAGCGCACAACCTCTGACCACACTGTCTTGCGTGTAAATGAATAGCCTATACAAATCCATGCTACAGTAATCGCATTAATATAAGCGGTACAGAAAAAACCTGACGTGATAGAAGAAAACTAACTGCACTTTCAGAATCAGCATACCTATTTTAGTTTAAGTAACCTTAAAAATTAAAGTAAAAAAAAAAATGTGTTTAAAATTCTTCCCCAGTTTAAAGCTGCGTACACACTGCCAATTTTTGTCGTTGGAAAGGATCTTTCACGATCCTTTCCAACGACAAGAGAGTGCACGATGCATGAACGGTGCTGTACATACAGCACCGTTCATGCTCTATGGAGAGGGGAGGGGGAGAGCGACGGAGCGGCACCCTGCTGCGCGCTCTCCCCTTCCCTTTCATTAGGATCAGCTGTTGTCCATCGTCCGTGGATCCGGCAGGTCGGTCGTCCGGACGATGGACGACACCGACTGTACACACGGCAGATTTTCGCCCGATAATTGGCCGATGCCGATTATCGGGCGATAAAAATCTGACGTGTGTACGTACCTTAATGGGTCTTCCAGTGGAGCTGCATGGTACGGGGGGGGGGGGGGGGGACACCCTTATCTGCAGATTGCATGTTCTTCTACCCCAGCTTTACCAAATATGGTCTCTCTAAGCTGATGGAGAGGGAGGCTGGGGAATATTTATTCCCTGAGCATGTCCACGAAGGCCTTAATCCAACATCAGTCCCTCAATTTAATGCCCCCACTCAGCCTCAGAAGACTAGATGTGTGGCCCCAGCACACAGTAGCCCCAGGACTTATCTGTACAAAGATGGCATCTTAAAACAGATAAAGCAGAGTCTGGGTCCCAGACACAAGGTTAGTTCAGGCAGCATACAATCAAAAGGTCAGAAACAGGCAGGGTCAGCAACAGTATTAAATGAATGAATTACCACCCTGGCAGCAAATGACAGCACAGGATTGAGTCCAAGAATTACTCTGGTCATTGGCTGCAGCACAAATTACAAATCCCCTTCAGCTGTACACATTCTCAGTGTATGAGCTAGGGATGCTGAGAAGGATATAGGATAAACACAACTACAGGGAAGCAGGGGATGCTGCAAGCTGCAAAACAGAGGACAGACAATAGATTCCTAAATATCCTCTGCTGCTGCAAGCAACGCCACTGGGAGGAATATGAAGGAGGCGCAATACTGCAGTTGCACAGCGCAGATTTGCTGACTAGAAGCGTTTCTTCTAGCACAGGGACCTGTGTTATATTTACATACCATTAGTGAAGCACCCTAGTCCATTAGGGCATAGTCAGTAAATTGGCACTCTACCATACTTACATGAGAGAGGATGCAGGGGTCCCACAACACTATACTTGTACACTGCACAGTGTCTGGATCTATGTAGGAATATCATAAGGAATAATATTTTACATTGCATTGCCTGCCTTTCTCTTTTTGACTACCTTGTCTTCATGGACTAATTGTTCCGTCCATAATACACATTTGTAGGACAATTGTTTGAAACCCAATCTGGTAAAGACTTTGTTGTTTAGAGACAGGGAGCACACTTAGTGCCTTGACCATCAGGCAGTCAGAATGATTCTGTACAGACAGTGATTTGGGGCATTGGGGCCCTGGGCAGGAGGTTCAGGGCACGTGGCCCAAGTGCAGCTATTGCTACAGATCTTTTAAAGCTACTTTACCGTTTCCCAAGGATATATAAATACTTGATTGTCTATATCCTGGCCAGAGCTACACTTGCAAGAACAGCTAGTGACAAAGAATTATACATTGAGGCTGAATCAAACACATTAGCAGTCTGAAGACAGAAATAAAGATGCATATTTATGTTAAGTATCTAATAGAATTTATAGTAAGCTGATCATGAGGAGCAGATAAGCTAAGAGGAGCACACTGTGCTACATTTACTCAGGTGACAAAGTGCCAGCTTCTATACATTGTTCGCGCAGCCACTCTTCATTTACAGTTTTAGGCATCTAGACATGTATTTAGTGGCTGTCTTGTTGTCGGACTGCTTGCACTTAGTGTCGTTAAGTGTGCTTAAGGAAGGCAATGATAATCTCCAAATGTTTACAGACGGCTGTTTTTTATGTCTAAGTAGAATTAAATCTTTTTAATAAACTTTCTATTGAATTCCTGTCTTTAGCAATTGCTGCTTTTGAAAAGGTTTATTCACTGCTTAATTATATAAAAATAGGATTATATCATACTATCTAATCTTTGCCAGAATCAGCCTAACAATAGTAAGAAAAGAAAAAAGTGTATGCATATAGGTTTACTTGTTCTTATTTTACTTTTTAATTATTCAAAGCCATGATTAAGGTATACACATAATATTGGAAGCAAAGGTAGAGAATGATCCAGTATTTAGCAGATTAGACCACCATGAACACAATGGTGAATGAATATGATAGTGAGGGACAGAGAAGAACAAGGAAATCGAGGAGTTGCATGAAGGTTGCATGTACTAATTTGGATTTACAACTCACAGCCATGTTTCTACACCAACAGACAGTTAAATTTATCACAGAAAAGTATGTATTGCCTATACTGCCAGTGTTTGCTTATTAGTCCTAATCTCAAAGGTATTTAAGATAGATATACACTACATATGTTTGATCATATAGGAGATCAACCATATGAAAACATTGCCCCTGATTCATCAATAAAATCTGCGCTCGCTGGAAGCGCGAAAGTACGCGCGGCCATCGATCGCGGTTTACCGCGGTCCGGACTCGAGTGTGCGCGTACAC
>NC_092858.1:89819561-89906991 GCF_032062135.1 Pyxicephalus adspersus | reverse complement strand
AATGCGCGACCGATAATCCAATTCTGCTTGATGAATCAGGGGCATTGAATCAATTGAAAATTGATCAAAACTTTTCAAGAGTACCTAAGATTAAATTGTATCCAGAATCAATAGAAAACTGATTAGGTAAGGCTTTTTTTGTTTTTATCCATTGGTTAACAATCACATTTTGGAAGTAAAACTACCTATTGCGTTACAACTGATATTTCAAGCAGATATACAGTATATGAAATGTAATTCACACCACTTATCTAACAATTTGATAGTTCATTGAAATATTATTACATCAATTATTTTACAATCATAACATGAACAAATGATTGGAAACTGTAGTGATTTCAATATATGAATATTATAATTATTTACTATATATTTATATATATGTATAGATATAAAAAGTATAAAAGAAATAAATTATCTTATTGCCTCTTACACATCAAATTTATCGAGCCTAATATTAAGCCAATGAAATAAGTATGTAAGAGGAGAAGTTCTTCAGGCAGGGACAAATAAGTCCAGAACTGGTCCAATGACTGATCTTTCTATCTGTATATTACTTTAGGGCGCCAATATTGGGTATAACTGCTGAGTCCAACCCACAGATCCATTCCCTGCTCAAGCTATGTGAGGCACACCTTTGATGTTAATGCTATTTTTACAAGGTATTATCAGTTGGTGGGGGTGGTGGTGCCCACAAAACTGATCTATATCCTTGTGGGCAATAAGGAATAAATCAAAACAAAAGTACATATGCCCAGGATTAGGCTTAAAATGGAAGGTTTTTTGTTTATTTTTAATCATTTTGACAAATATTAGTGTACAAAACAGGTTATGATCATCTGACATGTATTGTAGTTAAAGTGAATTATGGATTTTTGATACATCGTACGTAGAGGAAGGTGAGTGCTATACGTTTTTTTTAACTTCCCCTATGGGAAGCACAAGCAAGGTTCTTTTGAAGCCTCTCGTGATATATGATCCTGAGGCAGAACAAACCACTTTTGTGTAAAAAGCCATCCGGTAATAAAAGAACAAGGCACTTGGGAGAACTGTTAGAAGAATATATTTTGGTTATCTCACCTGAAGACCGGGCACAAGCAACCTCTCTTCTTTCAGATTACATGTTTTAGAATTCCCTGGCATATCAAAACTTCAAGTCATTGAGCCTGATTTATTAAAGCTCTCCCATGCTGGAGAGGATACAGTTTTATCAGTGAAGCTGGGTGATCCAGCAAATCTGGAATGGATTTCACTATAATAAATTAGACCCAATGAGTTAGTATACATGCTGGTATATGAGGGTTTATTGGGTATCTAAAATACTGTGGATAGAGTCTAAGATAATTGTGCTCAATATAGTTAAATTTACACAAGTGTTCAAAAATGATTTTAATACAAATATTCATCATATCAAATGTTGTTTTCTTCTCCAATGTAATAATATACTTGCAGGAGTGTCTCTAGTCCCTCAAAGATCCCCAGTTGTAGTTTATTAATTGGAAGGGGACTGTCATATATATTTACAATTGTAGACATAAACTCCATATCCTCCCACCTTCACAGCTATAGTCATTTATTTCAAAGCTGGGGCGATGTAGGGAATTGCACCATATCTCAGATTACAACCGTGACAGTAATTACTGGCTAGGAGTGGCTGCAGCTGCATGGAAGCCCCCTCCCTGGGATTGTTAGACCCTCACAGGGTGACAGTGACAGCTTTCTGATGTACTGGCTGGCAGTACTAAGGCAACTCACAGTGATTAGAATGGTGGGGAGTCTGTAAAGTAGATAGCCAATAGCTCCTGCAGTTTTATATGCACACACATCAGGTCATTCAGTCCAGCATGAACCTTTCCTTTTCATAGTATTTTGCAACTTGCTTCTATTACACAGCTCAATATTGGTGATGAACAGATTGTTCTGTGTTCATGGATAAAAAGGGCAAAAGTATTACATAAGGTTCTCAGAAACTATTTTAGGCGGTAGCTAAGGAATCTAAGGACAAGGAGCAGGTTGTGAAAAATGTAGAGAAAGGAAAGAGAAGAAAGTTGTCAGAGTAAGATGTATGAATCGGGTGAAAACAGGAGGAAGAGGCAAGATTGCTATTGTGAATGTGTGTGTGGGGGTTCACCTACCGACACTATTCCTACATGCACACACGCAGAGTCCTTTTTATGTATATTGTATGCATTTATGCATGAAACTTACCTTCAGATGAATTGAAAATGAAACATATTTTGAACAAAAGGTAATGCCTATTGCAAGGCTGTCCAACTTCAGTTCTCAAAGGGCCAGGATCCACATGGAATTTCTCTGATAGCCAGCAGTGAATTTAGTAAGATATGCTTTACAAAGAGTAAGAACATGTTCTGTTTATGCCTCCTGGCTTGTATGTGGCCCTTGGGAACTGGAATTTGACACAGCTGACCTAAAGTAACAGAATCCATGTTATGCTAGAATATTGATGACTTCTAGGGTCTATTAGGGGCTTAGAAAAGAAGGAATATTCAAAAATTTTTTGTAAATCTCCTTTATAAATATGTGTGATTATTATCACTAACCATGTCAGTCACATTCCTCCTATAAATAATTGACACAGTGTACAATGTTCTAGCTTCTCAGTGCAGCCTTCATACAGCTCTCCACTGACCATGGGGAATAAATGTGCCTGGACTCCTATCATTATTTGAGTTGGTATATTGTTTTGAGTTCATTACTATCAGTTATGATAATTATTAAATTGGAACTCTACACTATGCTTGTGCATGGTGGTGTATCTTTTACACCCAGGCCCCTACAAAATGTACAACCCCCATAAGGTTTAGAATACCCCCCCCCCCCCCTGGACTTTTCTTGTCTATTTCAATCTAACATAAAGCTGAACTCCAGACTTAACTTGCACACTTGTAGTACTCTCCTTTGCAGAAAGTCATTAGTCCTATTTTCCTGCAAACAGTAACTTCCACACAAGCTGTAGCAGGTATGATTAGCCCACATCATTTCCTGTCTGTTGGACTAACAGGATCATTGTCCTACTCCCCATTTGTGTTGCTCTGGCCACTCTTTTCAGCTATTTGTTTTCTGTCTCATCAACCATTTAGTCATAGCTTTATTTGTAGTCATTTCCTAGGGTGGTCTGCATGCAAATGCAGCCTGTCCAGGAATGCCTGTGTGCTAATACAGTGTGTGAGAGGCAGTGCTGTCAGCTGGGAAAGCCCTTGTCTTTGCTGAAGTTTTCTTCTCCTGTAATGGTTTTTATTTCACACAGGCTCCTGCTAATCTTATAAGTGGAGTCATAAAGCAATGTCTGCATGAGCACAAACATAATACAAAGGTCCTAAGGCTTGTGACTTATGGTGCTTTCAGCAGTGGCAGAGGACAACTGATAACAAAGGCTTTTGAAAAATTGTTTGGGAGACAAGACAGGGGGAAGGTATGGAGCAAAGTTAAGTTTTTCTTATAATTTAGGGTAAACACCTGAGAGAGGGTAAATCTGATTTCCATACATAGGAGAAATAAAATGTCACCTGGTCACTATAATCTACAGTATGCATGCAGAGTATAAAGCACTATAGATAAGCAGGGTGCACATAATGAGCTGTGAGAGCAGTAGAGACATCATTCCTGTCTTCCCTGCATTCCTGACTGCTATAGACCAACAAAGTATTGATTGGTATTGATTTAGACCTACCAAGACTTTTAACTCCTCCTCCAGGTTCCTGATGATAGATCTTTTGCAGCCCCTGTAACAATGTCACAGAAACTAAGAAGTGGAATTACACAGTACAGGGTGAAGCTAATAAAATAAAGTACAAAAAAAATACTACATAGGGGGATGAGGGGGATTTCACTGTTCCCTGTTTAGGGGGATTCTAATTAGTAGTGCAGCACAGTACTGGTTTATCTGTTCTAGCAATAGCATAAAATAATGTATTAGCCAAAATGTTCTTTTACTATTAAATAATGCTGACATTCTAAGTTTCATCATGACCTGCATACAAAGAAACAATCTTTAAACATTCTAAGTGCTTTCTACCTTTAGTGTCCTGCACTGATTTTCTCAACAAGCACATTGACCTGTAAAATGATGGATCTGCCTTTAGTACTGACATCTTACATGTAACTAACTAGATATTCCAAATCTGGTCAGCAGTATGGTTTTCATCTGCAATGGATCTATATACAACATAACAAATGCTTATTACATAAACACAATATTATTCAGTGACTTTATGCCATGTTTTCATTTATTTAATTGGATATAGATTACACATGAGTCATATATCACCACCATATGTCATTTTTACCTCTAGAAATATTGAATGTTTTGCTAAATCTATTCTTAGAATGCATTTTACATATTGTTCTGTTGCAATACAAAATCCAGAGTGCTGCACATTTGCATTAATTCAACTGTAAATCTAATCCTAGGCACCTGAGCAATTACAAAGGTTTTTTCTTTCAACAAGGTAAGGCCAACATACAAGGAGATTTTCTCCACTTATTCAATGTAATTCCATTTCAGGTAGCATGGGTACTAATTGGCTTTTTTAGAAAAATATCCCAGTTCATAAATATTCATCTGATCTCTTGGGTCCTGAAATCCTTTTATTGTTTTAACAAGAATGTCACTCAGAAGGATGCATTAAGCGTAAATGATTTAATGTATTTCATAATATATATAATGAAGGCTAATCAGATGGTATGTTGCTGGGCTCATGGGAAGGGAGCATAAGAGATAGATGACCTGTTTACTCCCTACAAAAGATAAGGCTTTGCTGAAATACCAAGAGGGAAAAAGGATTTTATTATAAGTAATCAGAAGCTTAAATGTCAGGTGGAAGGGTTCTTAACCAATAGATTAGAATAGGTGTTATTCAGGTTAGGGCTTACGTCAATGGGTTTTTCTGTGTGTAAAGAACAGATTTCAAATGCAGATCAGCAAAGTCACATTTACTTCATTTGAACAGTGTACATTGATATTAAGAGGCTACATTTGGCCTGCTTTAGGGTTGTGCAATATTTCTTTGAATGCAGCACATCCTATTGAGATGCATTTAAACTGCATGCAAAGAAGGTCAAACACATTTTTTTTTGTGACAAACTCATGACTTTGCATTTAAATAGCTAACACAACCTTTGACTAGACTGCCTGTTAACAATAGTTTCTAGAAATGTGATTTAAATTGCAGATAGATATAAATGAAAGTGTATGTGTATACTTCAAACTAAGTAAATTGGCACATATGCCTCTAACTAAACACATATTTTCACTCCTGGTTAAATATTTTTATTATACTAAAAGTAAAGTAAAGTGGGCATTTTTTTTATTACCTGACAAAGGTTTTTCAAATGTTTCATGTTGGTAGAGTAATTCCTCCTCTATACAGATGTTTCAGTAACATTTTCTTCATTTCAGGTGAACATTGGATTCCGAGCAAAAGCAATATGCCGCCACTGAGTTCTTGATGAAGTTGGGGTGCAAGCGGACTAACATCCACAGAAGGCTACAGAAGAGGGAACTAGCATTGAAGACAAACCATGCAGGGGGACACCACCAGCTGCAACCAGTGACATGAATACAAGTTAGTGAATGTGTGGCTGTGAAGAAGTAAGTGAAACAGTGCACACCTGATTCGAGTTGGGTTCAAGGGTGGCCAAAAGACATCAGTTGTGATGGATGGTATGTCACATAGTACCTTTGTAAAGAGAAAGAGTCAATCTTTTCAAAATTTTGTCATTTTTTAAAAAAAGTTGTGTCTAAAACAACCCTGATTCATTTTAATATATCTGTGGCAGTTTCACCATTCCCAGTCAAAAGGCGAACATCAGCACATTTGTAGAGCCAGCCTATTTGGCATATTTCAAAGTTAAACTTGGTGATCAAGATAAGTCTTGGGCCCCTCATAAGGTGTTGAACAGTGTGTCATAGGTTAACAGATGTGGACAAAGGGAACACGTGATAAGCTGCCATTTGGTATATCTATGGTTTGGCAAGAGCCAGGTGATCATTTCAGTGACTGTTACTTTTGTATAGTGAAAATTTTAGGATATAAGGAAAATAAATGTAACATAGAGTATCCTAGTCTACTATCGGCTATACACCCAGTGGCTCATTCAAATGAAATCCCAGTGCTAGTTTTCTTTACACTACCCTCTCTTGAAGAACATGATTATGCTGATGAACTAGGTGACAACAATGATGAAGAGTTTGAAATTGAAGAGGACTCTGTTTGTAAGGATTTGATCAGCATGAGTTCGGTGATTTGGCATGTGATTTGGGACTATCGAGGAAGCTTCAGAACTCCTATCATCAAGACTGCGTGAAAAAAACTTACTTGAAAAAGGAACAAAGGTATCGTACTTTTGAACCAGAGAAATTGCATTTCTGCAGTACTTTAGAACGAACAGTGGCTTTGTGTAGTGCCATAACATACCTGGTTTAGTGGAGGAATTGGGAATTTCAATCTATAACTTAACTGAAAGACGACTTTTCATCGATAGCTCAAAGCGGAGCTTAAAGTGTGTCCTCCTTCACAATGGCAATATATTTGGGTCAGTCCCAATTGGCCATTCATTTTCTCTTTGTGAAGAATATGCAGACATAAAGAGAGTCAATGAGTTGTTGCAATATCACCAACACAATTGGGTCATCTGTGTTGACCTTGAAATGGTATGCGTCCTTCTTGGTCAGCAATGCGGATACACCAAGTATCCCTGTTATCTGTGCATGTGGGACAGCAGAGCCCGTGGGAGGCATTGGGTGGAAAGGAATTGGCCTCCAAGATCCACCCTAAAACCAGGTGATCCAAACATTCTACATGAGCCTTATGTGGATAGAAAGAATATTATATTCCCGCCTCTGCACATGAAACTGGGTCTGATGAAGCAGTTTGTTAAAGCTTTCCAACTGCAGGAGAATGTTTCAAGTACCTCATTTTGACATTTCCTAGCTTGTCATTTGAAAAAATAAAGGCCGGTGTGTTTGATGGTCCACAGATTCAGCAGCTCATCAAAGTAAAACATTTCATCAGGACAATGTCAGAAGTCGAAAAGAATGCTTGGTTATCATTCAAAGCCATTGAGGACTTTCTTGGAAAAACACTAGCAAAAAAAATTACACAGAAATTGTCCAGAAACTCTTGGAGAGCTACAAAATGCTTGGTTGCAAAATGAGCATCAAGGTGCATTTTCTGCATAGCCATCTTTCTAACTTCCTGGAAAACTTTGATGCGGTCAGTGATGAGCAAGGTGAATGATTCCACCAAGATTTGAAGGTCATGGAAGGACGGTATCAGGGTAGATGGGATGTACATATGATGGTGGACTATTGTTGGAGCATCCAGCGGTATTGTCCTAACACTGAACACTCCAGGAAAAGCTATAAGCGTAAATGTTTACCTTAACTGCTTACCTGATTAGTTTCCAAATGTTTTACTGCAAAAAAAAGTCATAAAGTAACAATAAATCCTTTTTATGAAAAAAATAAATTTAAAAAAACAGTACATCCAAGGTATTATTTCATTATTTTTTCATTGTATGTAAAATTTGTACGTTTTTTGACAAAAATGGAGGGAACCCTGTATCGTAAAAACTGTATGTGCTAGCAAAAAAATGGTGTCTTTTTTGGATTCAAGTGTAAGATCTAACTCAACAAAGAATGCGTTCCTCTGTGGTATTGGTATGTAATTCATACATGATAAAATGGGGGGTGCTATAATTAACATGTAGGTTGTTGGTATGCTCATAAATGAAGCTGGCAGCAAACCAGAGGCAATCATCTGAGTAAAGTAAGTTACCAGCTGAATTGCGACATGCAAACTGAAAGGGATCTGCCTCGGTCAAATTTCATACAGGAAATGATTTTTCGAATAGGAGTTAAATTTATCCTCCACTTCTGAATACATTTACATGTCTCAAGCAAGCCAGGAATATCAATGTGTATATAAGTATTCTGCTTAATGCACTTCATAACATGAAGGGTTTTTAATCAGCATTTTACCTCCCATAAATGGTGGTGGGCGTCGAATAGATAAATGGAGCACCTACTTCTTGAAATAAAAAATGACCCTGCTGACATTTGGTTAAAAAGCATGCAGAAAGCAGATTGACATTTCATAAGGATGGAAATCATAAAGGGATGGAAATCATAGTGGGTCATCAGTAGGATTCCATTTTTATCAAAGGCAAACATCATGAAGATGACTTCACTCTTGCTGTAAATGCATACCTGTGTAAAACATCTGAACCACATTATGCATAACATACTACATCAACAGCAGACAATACTGAGAATATACAGAACAGTATCTATTAAGGGGCAGAAAAGAAATAAAAAAACAAACCAACATTATATGTTATATTTTCTACATCAGGGTTCTAGTTGCTGCATGTAATTGTACTTATTTTCTTGTTGTTAGGCATGTTTTCTTTGTACCACCTACTCGAACAAGCAAACATTAAATACTTATTTGCTATCCCCAACACATGCATACAGTATTTGTTGATCTTGTGACAAGATTTATATATATTATATATATATATATATATATATATATATATATATTTATACAAGTTTCATTGATTGTCCTTACATATTTTAGGTATAGTCATGAACATAAAGATCTGTAAACTGGACACTAAGGGAGCTTTATATTGGATAAACGAAGTGACACATTTGTGTTTGTACCTGAAAAGTGCCACCATGGTTACCCAATATTGCTCAGTGTTGATGAAGGACCAGAAATATTAACCCTACATTTCACTGTTAAGATTTGTCACCAAGACATAGCACTATTGTAGCACTATTACATACTTACTTAAGTGCACCATTACTGGACCATTAGACCATGATGCCCATCCCTTGAAGATCTTGAAACCTCCATGCTCACCTATTTCTACTTTGCTACAATATCTACAAGGTATTAAAACTCTTAAAAGTCTTTCATGTGAAGTCCTTCTTTTTCCTTGCATGTGTGTCATGATCTAAAATTCTGCCTGGGTGAGATTTAAAGTTCCCTGAGATGGATATGGAAGTTGCCACTGCTTGCCAGAAATGCCACATTTCTGGATGTTTCTGACTTTAGTTATGAATCTAAACATGCCTACAGCACATAAAGTGGTCAGACATTATGATCTTTATACTTATTCCAGGTCAGTGATTAAGAATATATTGAAATCATTTGATCAGGGTGAAGGACAAGCAACAAGCATTTCCAAATAGAGTTGGAAAGTGTTCTTATTTTCTGCTGATTAAGCTTCCTATATTCTGCAATAAAACATTTTGTGCACTTGCGGTACTTGAGTAACCCTTATATGAAATACATTTTCTTCTGCCCCAGTAGAGATACACACTTTCCATTTCTCTGTGCCCCAAGGGATTATTTATGAAGAGAGGCAAATAATTACTTAGCAGAAAGCACCGCTGGTTGATGTTGTCTTCCATGTGTTTAATGCAATAAAGCATGAAGCAATTTCTTTAATGGACAAGCCTTTAACATGTGAGTGAGCACATGGATCAACTTCAACCCACTCTACAACAAATGGGTTTGTGAACCGTCACCCATTATTAAAATCATTTGTGTGCATGTTAAACTGCAATGCCAAAACACATAGGCATGGCACTGGGCTGACAACATACATTTACGTATAGTCCTTTATCTATACAGACAGAATACATTACAGTTACAAATACTGTACAGTTGGAGTATCCTGCTTAGTGTCACATTGTGTTAACAGAAAAACAAAGAACAAAGTTCATACACCATGCCAAAATTGTTATCATGAATAATACCCCAAAACAATAAAATTATAATAGTATACACTCCAACCTGATCTTTAGAATACTCACATAACAAAGAATTTTCACTTTAAACCTACTTATTACAATTACCGTTAGTATTTACCCTAAAAATGACCTTAACTCCAATGCATAACCTTGAAATTTAACTGCCAACATGGCACACAAAACGATAAAGAATCATTATACACTAACTAAAATGTTAAAACCCTAGTCTAGCCCCAAATTCAAAATATATATTAACCCTTCTTATCTAGAACTATAGTAGCCCCTAGAGATCCTATCACCAACTCATCAATCATGAAATATATTGAATGCTAACTTGAAGTGATTTCCTTTCTATAGCTTGTTTATTCACTTGAAATGTACCTTTAAAATGATAGAAATTTTTACTAGTCAATTGCCTAACATAGCTCCCTCCTGTTATTTAGAGTTTTCCTTAGTTTATGAGCTGGCCCAGCTCCTTGGCTCATTACTTTGCTAGACAGCCTTTTATAATAGCTGAGGGAGTTTGTAGAGCAGCCATTCTCAACTAGAGCTCTGTAAAACTAAGGGTTCCTCCGGAATTTGCTTGGGGTTCCATAGACTTTTGCTGATTGGCCATCCCATTTGATGATGCCTGCATAGTTCTGGGGTCAACACCACTTGGTAGAGCCAGCCTTATGGCTTTAAAAATGTTTTTATTTTGTGTATAGAGATGTTATATTAGTGCCACCACTGTAAGGTGAGGGTATTCCTTTCACTGGCAACCAATTTAGGAAATCTTTTCCCATTGATGCCAAAAATATGGTTGTAGTGGAGGGCTTCCGAAGACCCAAAATTGATTTTGGGGATTTCTCAGGGGAACAGATGACATCACGTTCAAGATGGCGTCACCCAGCACATTAGCTTTTGGATGTCAACATAAGCAAAGCTTTGTCAGGAAAAATAACATACACAGCACAGGCACATATATTCCTATACTTTTGTTGAAATAATTAGTTTGGTAGCAAGGTCTCTTTATTGTTGCACTTAAGGTGATCAACACTCCTGTAAGAGCTGGTTTCTCTGTAGACTTTAGGAATTTGTGATCAGCAACACAGGTAAAGAGAGAGTAGAGTATTTAGAGTTGTTTTAATTTTTCCATTTCCTAAAGGATTTGCTAAGATTAGGTAACACCCAACTTGTGTTCTATAAGGACCTGCAAATTCACTCACCTACTAACAAATACGTTGTACAAGGGCCTCCCTAATTGGATGCAATTTGATTGGATAGTTTATATATATGATCATAATTCACAGTAATTCTAAAGTTGGTTGTATGGTCAAATCATAACCTTTATGGTGATCACACAGCTGTGTATCCCATTCCCCTTTTTTTACACAATGTTTTGTTGACAGGATGTTTTCTTGCTTGTCTCATTTAAAGAAATGTAGTTTGTAAGTGGATTGTCATCATAGTTCCAAGAATCACAGCAAGTAATATTGTTACCAGAGTTGCCCAGGAAACCAAAAAACACGGTTAACCAATTCGGCTCAAACATCTGTACGCTACCTATGGAGCAGTGCAATTTTTACATTTCTGTTATGGGCATGTTTATTTAGCAATAACTGAAAAGTTATACATATATTGTGTTTGTGAGTGAGTGTGTGTGGACTGGGAGTAAGGGACTTAGGAAATGCTAGGCTTTCTTTTGGTGGTGTTGTATTATAAAATGCATTTTCTTGTTTAGAGTTATTTTGTTCAGTGATATTGTAGATAAAAGGTATATATTTTATTCTGTCTGTTTAAAATAACATTAAAATTATGAATTTGGTACTGTCACAAATCTGGTGGCTGTCCAAAGTAATGAAGGTAGTCACTTTCTGATCTGCCCCAGTGGTCCTAATTTTGATCACAGGGTGCTCTGGGTGCCAGGCACAAGTTCTGGTAAATGAGAAACAAAAGCACAGATCAGAGGCACGCTGAATAGCAGGTAAAGGGTTAGCAGTGTGCTGCTGGCATGTGTAGTACAGGTTAGCAAGGCAAGGTCATCAACGACTAGACAAAATCCATACAAGGTAACAAATTGGTGATCCAATGTGCAAGGTCAGGGTATATCTGGGTATCTGAGTTGCAAAATTGATCCAGTCACACAGGTCAGGTTAGGTGCATATAAGCCTGGAGACTAGTCAGCAGTAGTAGGCATAAGACTGAGTTTATATAGATTGCCTTGCATCAGCTGAAGAATTGATGAGCATGTGCACAAGATTTGTTTGTAAAGATTTGTACATGAGTAGGAGCATGTACCTGCTCATATAACTTTTCTTATATGGACGTACATGGAGCATGTGCCTGAACCAATCTGCATGCTCCTTCCTTAAAGGCACAAATTATTGCAACGTTATTTACAAAATAATAAAGTTTTTGTGCAACATTACCAAAACAGACAACATAAAAGTCTAAATATTAATGGCTACGTTCAATAAAAGTGAAACAAAACAAAAAAGGAAAATGATGGTTAAAGGGAAAAGGGTAGCAATTGGTTGATTAGGGATAATTCAGGCTGGTGGTTGTTGATGAAACAGTCTAACCCCCTTTAATTCACCAGCCAATACGCATGCCACCCAATTTTTTTTCCTCAGGCTTACAACCCTAATTTTTGCAGTAGTTACAAGAACTAAGTATTGCATTATAAATCCATCAATTTTCCCTGTCAGCCTGTTATTGTTCATAGTGGGACGTGGCTGTCTGCCGTGAACAGTTAAGGGGCTGACTTTGGTCCAGATATTAAATATTGCAAATTCGAGCAACATGTTTTATCAGGTTGCTTAAACTGTCATTATCAGATTGAACTTCATTTCTTGTCTGCAGATAAATGAAACAAGCTAAATACAAAAGTAACAATGTTACTTTGTATCCCACTTCTAAACTGTGTTTATAATAATGGTCCTGATTTATTAAAGCTCTCCAAGGCTGGAGAGGATACACTTTCATCAGTGAAGCTAAGCTGGGTGATCCAGCAAACCTGGAATTAATTTCTTCAAAGTCATTTGCTATTTGCTAACAAAAGTTTTAAATCCTGGACTAGATCATTTTCAGGTTTTTCATGGATCTCCCAGTTTCACTGATGAAAGTGTATCCTCTTCAGCCTTGGAGAGTTTTATTAACCACCTGGGCGTTACACTGATGTCTAGATTTCTGTTCCAAAAGCGTTACACTGTTTTTCTTAAAAAAAAAATTTTTAAATTGTAGACCTGTAACTTACAGAAATATGTCCCAACAGGGTTCTAGTAGATATCATGAATATAAAAAATGTTTGAAACACAATCATGTAAAAAAAAAAAAATACTTTTAATAAAATTAAATAAAAGACACAAAAAATCACCGTAAACAAGAATACATAAATAAATGAAAAATACTGAAAATGCGATAATTCGGTATACTGTATAGTAATATATTTTTCTAAAACACCTCCCTAGTGTCCGTCACATACCTATAGACAAAACCACATAAATATATTTTCTATTATTTTGTATTGGATTGGATACAGGAGTTTGTATTCAATCCAATACAAAATGAGAGTTTGAATTTACCAATTACATACTTTGTATTTATTTTGAATTATTTTGTATTGGATTGGATACAGGAGTTTGTATTCAATCCAATACAAAATGTGTTTGAATGAGTTTCAATTTGAATTTCCCGCACACGCACCGACGTCATCGTACACGGCGACGTACACGCTACGGAGGGAGAAGAAGCCGGCCGGCTTCTTCTTCTCCGCCAGCCGGCTTCTTCTTCCCGGAGAGCACCCGATGCTGGAGGACGACGCTGGAGGACACATTTTCATTTTCATACAGTGAGAAAAGTTCGGGGGTTATCGATAATTGTAATTATTTTAAACCCGAACCAAGGTCGGGGTTATCGCTTGGGTGGTTAAATCAGGCCCAATGTCTCAAACTGTGGCACAAAAGCAGTAGCTTTTGACTACTTCTGCAGTTTTGTACCTAAACATCAACTCTGTCCTGCCATTTTAACAATGTGGCAGATGGACATTCCACATATGCTGAAAAAATGTGTTTTTTGAGCATATGTAGCACACCCAGTGTCTACAAAATAGCTTTTTTTTCTATTTACTGCTTGAATTTTCCCTAAGTATACTTGGATAAGTATTTTATAACGTAGACCCCAGTGGAAATCAATAATTAGTAGGGAGCCTGGAGAACTTTGAAGCAATGCTCTAATTTAAATAATTTGCAATATTTGGAAGAATGCAATCAAGACAGAGATAGGGGAAATTCAATGCTAAATGTGCATTTACCAGTTTTCCTTTCGAGGTGGGCCATGTGGCCCAATAAAATAAGAAAGAGAATTTGGACAAAGACATGAACAACACTTCATATGAAGAACATGCATGGCTGGATTTTAAATAAATGATAGTTTATTTATATCTACAGTTACATTTATCATCAGCAGGAATCAGTATCTTAATTACACATTGCCACAATATGCTTAAGATGCCAGGTAAAAAGCAGTCTGTCAAAGAAATGCTTTATGCGAAAATTGGTGATTTTAATAGAGGGGATTTGCTTTGGGCACTTAAGTTTGTGTGTCTACTAACTTCATCAATCGAATATACTTGTGTTATTGATGTTCTGGAAAGTCAAAAAAAAAGAAGTGATATATCTAGGTTTATTAGATTGTTAAATATTGCTGTTCCAAAAATATGTTATGTAGTTAAAAAGCCTACCATTATAGTGACAATTATAAAACTAAATCAACACATCTGAAAAAATGGCAATAATGTCTTGATTATGTCTCTGTGGTGCTCCAGTTTTTGCTCCAAGCAGATCTAAATTCATTTTAAACTACAGCTATATTAAAACAAAAAGTTGCCGATAATGCTAACTATTGTGCAATTGTCAGATATTGTTTGATGGTTGCAGACACATCAGTTATGACTGAAGTGTACAGGATATTAGGCTACTAGATTATAGCCCATTTGAAGTAAGCTGTATCGCAGGCAGCATGTGGACAGGTACCAAAGGGGGTCAGAAGCTGCACGTTTGATTATTTTATGCATTTGTTTGATTTGTAGACCTCCTGCTCTGCTTTGCAGCCTAAGGATATTCTCTGAGAAGGATCAAAGTATTTTTACTGACAGCCTATTCCAGATGACAGGATTTATAATATACAGGTATTCCTTTGTTACCCATTGGCTACAGTAAAATTGTTTTTTTTCTATCAATATTTACAGCAACTTTTTCTTGATGTATTGGATCCCTGGTTTACATACACACACACAGACTTATTTTCCAAAGCAATCAGAGATGTGTGCTATTCCATTGAGAAGTCCAAATCAGACCATTGGAAACAATTCTACATTTTTCTCTCTGCTGTAAAATGACGGGAGGTGTAACCTGACTGGTTATTATTACTTACTGTTTTTGCACATCATTACTTTTTGCATTAGATCTTAAAAAGCCTTAGTACTTTCATTACTAACCAATATTTTCCACCTAATTTTGGGGGAATATAACAAGAACTGATAAGAATTTGATTATGGAGATAATGGAGAAAATATTGAAGAATATCGAGAAACAGGCTCACTGAGGCTTGATAAATTAAACAGGTAGTATCAGTATTTTTAAATATTTCTTTCTAATATAACATAATATATTATATAACAAAAAGGTGATCCAAGTAGAAAGCGGAACAAATAATCACACACCTTTACCAATGACAAGCCCTCCATTCTGTCCACAGATGTCCATGTTTACCCTTCAGTTTTTTACTGCTGTGGCAGTAAAGACGGAACAGGGGGAAGAATATCTTCTTTCTTATTCTTCCAGGTGATCAGGTGATGTGTCTTGAAAATGTGGAAAAAAAGTTGCCAATCTTATTGCACATTCACAAGATCAATTTTTTTTTTACATTACACTAAAGCCCCTTATGTCAGAACACAGAAATGTGCAGAAGGTGCAGCTCAAAGACTCCTGGGATATGTGACCACATCTAGCAAGCTGTGGTGTTCTTCCCAAAAAACATGTTTAGAAGAGTTAGCCATGTTTCCATGCATCATTATCTGCTTCAGGAGTATTGGGGGCCCATATGTCTACATTTGACAAATATAATATGTTTTTTAATGACTGAACACAATGCAAATATGTCACCATTCAAACGTACAGTGTGCCCTTCAAGGAGAAGGACTTGCAGGAGCACTCTACATACCCCATCTGACACCATGGTTCAATATGACCATGTTCTAATAGTATTAGAAAAAATGTATGTCACCCCAGTTCATGTCTTGCAAATGAAATGTAAAGAATTATATTAGGAATAGTATGAACCTGTAATTGAATTTTGTAAATGCACTGAAAATCCTAACAGAAGCCTTGAAGAATAAAGAGGCAGTTGGACTGGGAGTTTGTACAGAATCAGCTCATCTAAGGTTAAAATAAAACTGTTTTTTTAACAGAAAGTCAAGCTGTGGCACTTACTGAAGGACCAGAAACTCGATGAAGGCAAGGAACCTTGCTTAAGGCAATATCTCTTAATACTGAATGCATTTTCATTACTTGTGGTATGTTGTATGATTATGTCTTTCCACGATATCCTGTATTATGTACAGAAAGGACATATATGCAATCAAACAATGCATTAAAACATACTTGTAACATTCCATGCTTAAATGGAGCTGCCATTACAAGCAGGGCAATACACTTTTTTTTCGAGGGCATCAGACCCAGATATGAGCTCATAAGTAAATATGAAATACAATTAAAGGTAGCACAGGAAAATGATCTGCATCAATTAAAATGTATGTATATCACTATACAAACAAATGCCACTAAGAAATGGGGGATAACTTCAGAGGAAAAAATGTAATATATTATATAATACAATGTAGCATGGAGAAAGTATTTAGGAGAGCTACCAATGGTATTATGCAGAGGTATAATGGGAGGGAATTACATCTACCCATTGCACAGCAACCAGGTCATTTTATCAGGAGCCATAAATACAATCGGTATGCAGACTCTGTTATATATATAAATATATATACAATAATATATATACAAATATATATACAATAGGTATGCAGACTCTGTTTTATATATATATATATAAAAAAAGTTAAACGGTGCCATTTTCTCAATCAGAAATTGGTATTGTGAATGTGTCAGTTATGTCATGTTATATTGTATGCATGATCCCCCTTAGTAAAGCAAACAGTATCTGTGTAACTGTTGTCAAGCAAGTGGGTAGCAACTCATTGCTATGATAGCCATACAAAGGCAGCATTGTTATATCGAAAGTAAATAAGAATGAGTTTGAAAATACTGTAGAGCTATAGGTCAAAGCTTTGACTATTTCTGACTTATGGAGCATTCCAAAAAAATAAAGCTAAAATGATACTTCTATGTTCTATGTAAAAATTATCTTTTTGTGGTCAAAAAAGTAAGGTTTAAAAATACCTTACTGACCTTAAATAAAAAAGCAAATGGACAGGAGAAAACAAAAGAAAATGCACCTCTGTGCTTTCATAGCCAAATGAAAATAAAGCCATAACAAAAATAAAAAAAACTCTGCTATCCTTTCAATTTATAATATTTTCTGTAAAAGCAATAAACAATATTTAAAAATTGCACTAGAAAACAGAAGGGCAGTGGGAAGCTTGTACTACTTTGAGACCAGGCAATGTCTGCTAACAAACATTGGGTGTGACTTACTGAGGCCTTTTAATTCAGCAGCTCACATCTAAAAAATTATCTCTAGAGTTCAACTCAACTCTTAAAACAACTGCAATTATTTCTGTAGTACGTATGATCTCTATCCATTAAAAAGTGTATATACAGCAGGGGTGCCTATACTTTTTTGGCTTGAGAGCTACTTTTAAAATCACCAAGTCAAAATGATACCAACAATAAAAACTTGGACTAGAGTTTATTTTGAAAGGCAGGGTTCCGCGATCCACTTGCGTTGCCTTTGCGATCTACCGTAGATCGCCATCCACCTGTTGGGCAACCCTGATATACAGCATACTGTATACAGCAGATCCCCGAGAACTCAACCCGTAGGGTTTTTCTGTTTTAAACTTATCATTAGAATTGATACTAGCAAAACTATTCTAGGATATGGATAGGGGGGAGAAGGGGTTCAAGCTGATGGGAACTGTTAGGGAAGGGGTGAGGTTAATTGATTGAAGAAATATGTGTGGTAAATACCAACAAGTAAGAATGAATAACATAGTACATCATGAGAGCATCTCAATATAATGATAATTCAGGTGTTCGTTGCTTTAATGGTTTGCTAAATTCTTTATTTTTCAGGCACAATGACCAGATTCGGTAGTAGGGATAAACAGGTGATTAACAATGTCTTCATCTTTATATCATAAAAAATAATGTTGCATGGTCAAACAAAAAACTATTTGGAGTGGCAAAAAAATGTATATATTAAGCCAAAGCATTTTGGACTTTTATGTTGTACATAACAGAGATTGGGTATAACACCATCATCTTTTTCCCTTCTATGTCTTACTGGGGGGATACCCCTTGACCTCCTCTCTTAGAAATATAACAACTAAGAACTAGACTCTTCAAATTGGGAAAAAATTATTGAGGTGTATACATCACACTGCAGTCAATGTAACTAGGAAAAGGTTGGCGGGAGAGCCTGAAAATTCCAGGCAGCACCAAAAAACCTGAGGATGCCATTGGCAAGAATTTTCAGGACGCACATAGGCTGAAGTCACCTTTCTTAAGCTATATAGTTCAAACTGCTCAGTATTGCAGTAAATGCCGAAATTGATACAAGTAATGATACATGTATAAAAAGATAAGATAACCTTAAAGGCCATATGGGCAGTTGGTCTGTTGTTATTAGGCACCTTGCCTAAAGCTGCGTACACACTTCCAATTTTTATCGTTGGAAATGAACGACGAACGAACGACGAACGATCGATTGGTCAAAAATCGTTCGTAAAAAAAGTAACCAACGACGCCGACGAACGAGAATAGTCGCTGGAAATGAACGACCGGACCGGCGGATCGGATTGGACGACGATCGTTTACCATCTATCGTGTGTACGGTCGTTCATTGATCGTCCATGGTCTGAGCATGCGTGATGAACGAACGTTCGTTCACTTCCTGTCGTGCACGTCACTTCCTGTATCGCTCAAACGATCGCATCTATTGTGTGTACAATATCTGCGAACGATCGTGTCGTTATCTGCATGTACAGGATCGGTGCTATACGATCGTTCGCCGATATCGTGCAGGATCGTTTGTCGTTCGTTTACCAACGATAATTATTGGAAGTGTGTACGTAGCTTAAGATCCAATGTATATTAACTCTACTATTTCTATTGCACTATTTATTCAGCACAACTACTATGTGCAGCCTTAATCTTTGTGTGGTTAACTTAGTAAGTGGCATTTTTTAAGTGAAAAGGATTAAATAGCATTAAGACACATACAATATTCAAATGAGTAAAGGATAAAAGTAATTTTGACTGTTGGCCAATTTATGTACATTTCTGAGGTCCTGTAAACATGTTGTTTTGATATTTATTTTCATATTCTATTTTTTATATTTGAAATAATGATTAATGTCTTTCCACAACTAATCACCTCTGTACTCCTAAAGAAGTACCGTATTTTCCGGTGTATAAGACGACTTTTTAACCCCAAAAAATAGAAACTCAAGTAAATGTGCACCATTTTTCATAAGGCTGTAACTTGGAGAATGGAAGAAAACATGAACATGTAATAAAATATACTGCTAGCCAGTCTGTGAAATATAAAAAAGCAGGGTGTCTATGTATGTTTTACTAAACTGCTTGTAATTTAAGAACAATATTAGTATTATTATAGAGAATTTTATTGTAATGTTTCTTTGGTAGAAAAAGTTTTTGTTGCACCTGAAACCCAATTTGGCTAACTAAATTTGGGTAGATGTATTTTACTTGTGGCATTTTTCAAGTAAAAAAACAGGGAAATATGCATGTAATACAGACCACTACATTACTACTTACAATATTTTGTCCTGAAATATACTTTACTGGATAAAAGGATTTTTTCAATAAAATATATTTTGTTTAATTTTTAGAATTTGTAGCAATATTTGCTGGGTGTTGGAGGATTTCTGTCTTCAATGTTTAACTACCCAATGTTTTTCTTTGACGTTTCTTTATCTTTTTAGATTTTTTTTTTTTTTTTTTTCGTTCAATAAAAAACATTTTTTACTGTTTGTGAGTTTCTGACAAGTCTTCAAGGTGTAACTACAAACTTTATTATTATTATTATTATTTTTATTATTATTAATATAGATTTGTATATATATATATATATTACCTTTTGCCAGGTATGAGATGATAGTGTTACTGTTGCAGGACATTGATTGAAATATACAAATTTAACAAAATATTCTTCAAAACCAAAATAGTTGGCTCATGTATGTGACTGAAACATCATTTAAACATCAACTCTGTAAAAGCTTAAAGAGGGAAAATGTAAATAAATAAGTAGGACCTGCAGATTGAATGAATAGAGCAAGTCATTATGGAAGCGAATATTGAGATGTTTGCTGATCTCTATTAATCATTTATCACAGTCACAGTCAGTACATTTGTTGATTGCCGGATAACTAACTGCCAGGAATTCTCACCTCTCATTTACTGTGCTTCAATTACACAGACAAGATACAGGATTTTGTCACATTTTATTGAGAGTTTGAGAATTTGTTATTGGCTGATGGTCAAAGATAATGTAGACAAAACGTCACATATTGCTTTATGTTCTTTGCTTGCTCTGTTCTTAAAAAGCTTTTATTTCCTGTCAAATAAATCCCATTAGCTTTTCTGACAATACCGTTGTCTTTCTTTTTTTACAAAAGGCTGGTGACCTCTTTGTCTGGGTGTTGGTTGTGGTGAACATCAACTTTTTTTCTCTGGTGCCTTTGCTATTGCCAATATGTTTTTCTTTCCTGTACACATGATTTACAGATATCAGGCCCTTCTGCTGCTTTTCGCCTTCTCATTAACTACAAAGCCATGTTACCGTGAGAGCGAACAGTGCCTCATTGATTTTGATTTTGTATTTAGCAGCATCTTCAAATGTCATCAGTAGGCTTGCTGTCCTGATTCAAAACACTGAAAAAAATAAAAACTTTTTTTTTAAATTGGCTTCTATGCCTATTTGCTGCTGATGAGTTCCCAATCTTCTAGAAAAAAAATAAACCTTTTGGGATGCTAGTTTGTTTATAACACAACTTACTATACATAGCTTATACACATTTTCAAACCTGTATGCCTGGATTCTGTGGTCATGTTTAACCAAAAAACTAGGTGTTGATTAGCTTGAGATATCTAGATTGGTGTTTAGGTCAGAAGATGGTGCAGTGTCTCAGGTAGGGAGTTGGGGCAATGCACCTAGTGTTCCTAGACACATAAAGTAATTTTAGCATTAATCATTGCCCTCACTCCAGCCTATTTTATTTTATCATTGTACATTTTTTTTAGCTAAACCATAGTGCTTCAGAAATCCATTGTTATGTGTTATTTATTAAAAATAAAAAAATAATTATACGCATAGTTATAAAATCATACACAATATAGCTCAATTACGTTGCCCCAAACCAGAAGAGTTTTGTCCAGCTAAAATTCAATTGAGCCTTTCATTTTCAAGCTTTAAGTAGCTTTGAGGAAAGTTCACAAAATGTGACCATATGAAATGATTTCTGCTTCCTTTAAAATGCAACTTACTTAACTGTCATCTAGTCTGGAATTATCAGCACAGTTTTTTCAGTAATTACTAATTTTCTGTTGTTTTACTTGGTTCAGTTGCAATGACACACCGTCTTAACGATGTTTGTACATTCTCTTAATATCTGTGTGGTTTTCTTTTAAATGCTTTTCCAACCACAATCTAAAAACCAAACTAGTAGGTTAATCAGCCTAAAGTAAATCTAAAGGCAATCCTCTTTACCAATATCATGTCATTTCAAAATTTGTTTTCAATCTTTTTATTGAGCAGCCTTTATTTAACCTGCTGTGGACCTTATGAATACTACACACAACCAAGAAAACATGATGTGCATAGTGAACGCATAGTGCACCCTGCCCTTCTACCCTACCATTCTCCTGTATTTGTGTACATGCAGCAGCTATTCCAGAAACTGTTGTAAAAAAAGACCTTTCGAAAGGCACTAATCACTAATTTTGTTTGTGCCCAGTTCACACCAATGCACTGTGTGATATATATATGTGATATATATATATATATATATATATATATATATATATACTACTCCTGTACTTATATATACTATATATATACTTTCTATACATATACTTTTACTGTAGACATAATACTGTCCATTTTTCATTAGAAAATGTAAGTGTTTTTTAATTATATTCAGGTACAATTTTAGTGAGGTCAGATGTAGCAATCTGTCAGGAGTTGTCAGAAGCACTCAGTGGAAACTTTTTTTTATTGTGTAGGTGTGAATCGTGAGATTACTAGTTCATATTTGCAGGTTTCCTCTGTGTTTAATAATTAACAACCTGCCATGAAGCAATTTACAATTTCTTCCAAATATTTCTTTCTGCTACAAAAACTTTTTCCATTCTTTTTTAAATCAGAACCAAAACAGTGTCACACAATTTTATGACTATGTTTAATTTTGCAGAAAACACAATAAAATAGCCACTGAAGATGCAAAGAATGTTACTATAGAATTTGTAAGGTTATGAATTCAAGAAGCCCCAGTGAGTACAGCTGCTACAGGGAAATAGTTTTGTGCATATTTTTTTAGAAGCTGCCAGCAGACATTGCCTAATTTGAACTATTGGTGCAGATCCAACCTTTCTCCTTTGTACTACTCTTTCAGCGTGTCCTGTTTTCCCCTGGGGCTACAGGTAAGGGTAAGGGGCAGTGAAGCATAATGACAACACAGGATTCAAAGCCAGACAGGAGTCAAGAATCTATAAATCATTCCAGGTTGATCAGTGTGAAAGTCCTATACACTTCACTTACATTGCACAGCTTGTCATGCTCAGTAAAGGGAGGCAATGACACAAACTCATGGTGTGACAATTGAAAATGTTATTGGAAACATAATGATATAATGACTTCAGTAAAAAACATACAGATATAATGATATTTAGGCATCTGTAGAAAATAAAAGAAAATCTTACCATGTTTTTCTTTATGTATTAATAATCATGACCGTATGGTAAGATTGTCTCCTAGCCACCAGTGACTTTCACCAGTGGCTTTCAATGCAGTTGGGTTTTTCTTAAGTTGTGAAATATACTTCCTATTACTCTCAATTCTAAAAACCTGTCTGGTAGGTGTGTAAAAAAGTCCCTTCCTGGTTGATTTATTATAATAACTGTCAATATTATCATTTCATAAAGCTTTTCACAAAACATTTTAAACTAATTTTTTGGTTTAAAAAGAAAAGTTGTGGCCAAATACAACCAGAAGCCAAATCACTTATCACCTTTTTTGCCTGTGGTCTACCTGCAACTGTTATTTCGCCATTGTTGGGAATCCCATTGTTGATCCCATGGGATTTCCCATTGTTGATTTACCATACCTTGTCTCTCTTTGGAGAGGTGGCCATCTTGACAGACAAGACTTTGCATCCCTAAGTCAGAATGTCCAGCAAAGCAAACAGTGAGCAGCACAGTAGTGGCATTACCAAACCCCACTTCCAAATTCCCTTAGACTAACATTAGGAGGCAGTAGTGTCTAGTACCTCACACTGCAGGTATGCCACTAAATCTTGTAGGCATTGGAGTGCCTAGGCACCATCACATACTAGGAAGAACATTATTTTTAGGCTATAGTTATGTAATTATGAGTTCTATTCAGGCATAAATAAAGTAGAAAGGGACAGAGGTTTTGGGGTTGTTAAAATCCTTGCGCTATGCATGCACAGCCCAGCGTTTGTGGCCAGGATACCCGGCACATCCTTACTTCCTCTACATTTGCCAAAACTGAATGAACGTACATCATCCTATCCCAGCCAGTTAGGATGGCTGAAGACTGCAAGAAAGAAGAAGTAAGAGGCATCATGCAACAGATCGGGGACAAGTGAGTATCAAAGGGTTTAGTTCCACTTAACAATTTATTCCTATAACATAGCAATTATTCACCTTTTCAGTTCGAAGTTCAAAAATAGCCGGACATAACACTTAAATTTAAAATTTTCAGAGTGCAATTAAATGTGTATCTTCTACAGGCCTATCGATTGATTGTTCATGTTGCTGTATGCAATTTAGTTGAAAAGGCTTTCTAATGTAAAATCCTTCACATGTGCAAAATGCAGTCTACTATATAAGAGGAGAGAAAAGTCAATAATTTGTCCTTTTGCCTTTGTCTCATCCATGACAGCCTTACTTTTTAAATTGAAATGTTATATTAGCTTTTAATAACTTGACATTGGAGTTGATTTACTTAATGAATTTAGGCAGTTCATCTAGCACATTGAATTATCACTTTACAAAGAATGCTCTTCATATTTAAGGAGAAACTTCACTCTGCAAAAAATACCTAATCATGTGCAAGGAATTAAAAATATAATAACATTCAAACTTTTTTTGCCTACAAACATTGAATGGCTGAAGACAGCAGAATTCCACCTCATTTACTAAGTGACTTGTCTCTTGCAGGGTGAAAAGACCAAGCTTCTTTAGTAAATCAACCCCATTGTGTTCAAGGTGGGGGTTGGTTAACCAATATGGGAGAATATGGTGGGCATATAGAACATATGGGCCATATGGGCCATATGGGACATTTAAGAACCAAGTAACTGTTAGGAGGGAGGTCTCGTAACACAGGGGACAGCCCAACTGCCTCAGTAGGGCTTTTATAATTGATTGAATAGGACAGGTAGTGATGGAATGTAATGTAATATTAAGATAAATGCACCAGATTACCATTTAAGCAATTAATATGTTGCTGTGTTAGCTATTTGTATGTCTCACATGTCTGAGTTGTGGAGTTGCATATTAGCTAAAGCTTGCAGCTTGAAAACCCTGAGAGCCCCATTATTTCATGAACTGATAATTTCCTGGTATATGCTGGGCTGAATATGAACAAAATAAAGTGAACCATCAAACTGATCATAGAGAATACCTTTGCCTAAAATTTGTTGTAATATATGTATTTTTATAACAAAAGATGCTTGTATCTGTTCTGAACTAAAGAAACTTTAGTTTAATTACAGTACTAAATGCAGTAGGCACCTTCCAAGATTGTATCCATTAATCAGCATGCATTGTCTACTCTGCTTACTCAGCAATAATATATATTTATTATATGTAGCCTGTCAGCACGTTAGCACTCACATTTGGGATCTTGAATGAGCAAGCAATCGTAACCCCATGCAATCAATTAGTGATCAGTAACTCATTTTAAATACCAGGTTGCCTAAAATTATAAAAGTAATAGTGATGTATATAATGTTCTGCATTATTGGCTTTAGATGTTGTTAAAGAAATCTTATGTTAAGAGAAATATGGAAGCTATCATTGCTATACTTTAATTCTGAAAATGCAATTGATATGGCTGTCACACTGGTTTAGTGGCTTCAATAACTTGCAGTTTTACCAAGTCAAAGGATCAACTGATCTGATTTGTATACCTGGTGGTTGTTCCTGAAGGATATCAATAGCAACTTTCCTATGGAATTTTTTAAGAAATAAAAAAGCTATGCATGTACAGCTCAGCTTTTTTTTTTTCGAAGAGGACCAACAAAGGTGCGTATGTTTTATTGCAAAAAAAACTCAACTTGTGAAAACTTGTGCACTCTCCTTGGCAGCCCACTGGGTCCTTCTCCATTCCTTGATCCCGTAACCGGACTGTCATAGACATATATTGGGATGTATCAACATGGCAGCATGTGTACAAAAAATTACGTTTAAACTGGAGAGCTGCTTTCAGCTTTATCTATTCAAGAGACTATTCGGCGAACAGTGGTGCAGCCACTGGTAATAATAGTAATAATATTTTAGGATATACCCATAGGCATAGAGTATGAGTGATATTTGCAGCTAATTTCCTAATGCATCTGCTTAAAGTAGTTATTCTGCCCGCTGTCAGAAACCTTTTCATAAAGATAATTCTGCATATATATTCATATAATTGTAATCTTTGTCTTTGCTTCTTTCCCTTTCTTCTAGTACTCCACTTACATATTTATTGTTGGAATATAATATCTAGTAGTATATTATTGTATACTTCTCATCATTTCTTTCTATCTAATTGATCAAGTCTTAGTAAAAATGTAGGTGTTTTATAATATTATGCTTGTACATTTCTCTCTTCATCTATGCATATTATATTATATTGAGTTTTCTCTATTACACGTCCTTGATTTTCTTTTATAATTTAACCTTTACTTACTTTACTTTTTTTCCTGCAGACCTACTAAACCAAGCAGTAATAATTGTTTAGTTTTGCTACTTTATTATTAAACAATGATTTTAATTCCACTACTATGGAAAAAAATATTTTACTGTGTGCAGGTCTTTTATTATCTGTATTGGGACCCATTAGCAGTAGGGGTGTCCATTTCTCTATAATTTACAGAATACTACAAGTTATATTATTTATATTAGCATTATATTATATTATTAACAGGATTTATATAACACCAACATTTTACGCAGCACTGTACATTAAAAAGGGGTGCAAATGACAGACAGATACAGACAGTGACACAGGAGGAGAGGACCCTTCCCCGAGAAGCTTACAATCTATGAGTTGGGGGAAGTTTCACACAATAGGAGGGGAGATATGGAGTGATGGAAAGTAGTGAAGTTTTAAGAGACAGAAAAAGATGGGTAGGCAAGTCTGAAAAAATGTGTTTTGAGTGCCTTTTTTGAATGAGCAGAAGGTGGGAGCAAGCCAAATAGGACGAGGAGGACCATTCCAGAGAGTCGGGGCAGCTCTAGAAATGTCTTGGAGCCATGCGTGTGATGAGGTTATGAGTGAGGAAGTCAGTAATAGGTCATTGGATGAGCGAAGAGAGCGGCTAGGGGGGTATTTTTCTACCAGGTCAGAAAGGTAAGTGGGACAGGAAATATGGAGGGATTTGAAGGCAAAGCACAGGAGATTGAATTTGATTCTCAGGTGAAATGGAAGCCAATGGAGAGAACTGAGGCAGCAGAAGAGGAGCGGTGGGAAGAATGGATGAGTATTCATTTTAGGAGTTGTATACAAACTATGTATGCATTCATTTTATCCAAACGTCATTTCCATACTGCTACCACTACATGCTACTGATGCCTGTGGACAGGCAAAGATTGGATGTGCAGGTAAAAAAATTTCTGTTGATCCTCTCTTAAATCATTTCCACTGATAAATACTGTTGTGTGCTGCCTATGCTGCTCTCGGTTACACTGTTCTCCTCTATGTTATAAAAAAGAGAAAGGGGGGGTGTTTGTAGTAATAAACCCAAGATTGCAATGCTGCTTATTTATAAATACATTATGGTGAGTATGTGGTGCCACTTAGGAATTGTTACCAACCAGAAAATAAAAAAAAAGCACACAAGATTAAACCAAAATAGCCACCACTTTTATGGGCCCGTAAGATGGAACATAAAAAAATGTATTTTTTTAGGTATGGATACATTTTCTGTTCTTAATGTTTTGACCTTTTCGCCTATGTGTTTTATATTTGTTGTACAGGTTCTCTACTGTATTACCGTAAAACCTAAATAACAAAGGAGATATATATGGAAAAAAATTACTTTCAAAAACCTATTTGTCAGTTTTGTTCTTTATCTTTTTTTCAAAAAATATGTGTCCTTTTAGTTAACATTGCTGCAAGTAAATTTCTTTAATAGCTGTTTGGAATATGAATTGAGTACTTAGCTAAGTAGGAAAAATAAATATCAAATGAAAGGACAAGTATAAGCAGAGCATACTGTATGCTACATTGATATGTCCCTCCTAGAATAATTTTGCACACAGATTAGTACTTTCCGCTTTCTCATCTTTGACAACCCCACCCTCCTCTATTGCTCTCATCTTCCATGGTTCTGCAGAAGACAAACAAATTGGCTTTCTCGAAGAGCAGCTTTAACAGTGCACCCTTCAGTAAGTTATCTTCCTCCCCAATCTATGACTGTGGCATGTAAGAGTCCTTTTCTTTATAACCTTTTTAACCACACCACCCAACCAACCCCCTTTCCCCTTAATAAAACCAGTGATACAGGTGTGGTGAAAATGGCCGTCTGACCGTTTATTAACTTCAAATAATTTAACATAATTTACATATTTAAATAACTATATATAGCAACCATAAAGCAGCATCAATTACATAACAACCCTATGCCAAAGACTTATACCTCAGGTGGCAGGTCCTCGCCCATATTTAACCCAATTTTAAACCATCAACCAGGGATCTGCGTTAATTGATAAACCAACTTCTCCCAGGTGCAACACCACTGCCTCAAGAACAATATCAATCACACATACTTCCTGCAAATAACCTTTTAACCCATCATTACACCAACTTGGAGACCCCATACCACAGATGGCTCTCCACACCCCATAACTATTTTACCACACTTTTGACCAACACACTTCCCCTCGAGGACCTCTCACCGCCTACAACACATCCCGATCCCTACCAACCACAAGGGCGGGAGGGCGGAAATCTCTCTCAAATTTTCGGTAAAATTACTTCCCCCTTTTTTTTCTCCTTAGCCTTTTATGTCCTTTGTTACCCCTCCTATTGTTATAGTTATAACAAACTTATCCAATCCCAATACTCTGATCATAAACCCTCCCCCTCACATCATGTCCTGACCTAATGGCTTTCCCCGCACAGTCATGTTGGCCCCCGCCTAGCTCCCTTCTCGTCGGCTCAGGGGCCTCCCTGCCTTGTTCATTGTGTGGCCCTACCCAGACACTACATTGTGTTTGCAAAGAAAATTGCCAGTCATCTACTTTTGATAATTGCACATATATCAACTTCTATTCATTTCTATGGGACAACAGTATTCCACGGGACTACTGGAGTATAGCCATTTTAAAGAAATTATTAGGGGGTATGTGCAGTATAAAGAGAATCTGGTCACAAAGGTTTGATGGCACTGAACAGACCCACTCAGAAGATCTTAATTGAGGAAGAAGATAAGTATGTTACAAGCCAATCCTAACCCATTTTATTTATCCCTATTCCCTACGCTGCCCCTTCATCTAGGCCACAAAACAGGTATGGCCAGAAAATGGGTATGGGTTGAGTTTGCTACAAACAAGCAATGCAAAATGCAATTTCCCCCAGAGACCGATGAGGTGTATTTTAGTGTTGTCAGACCAGTAAAAAAAAGAAGTAGTACAATTGTTAATCAGTTTATCCTAGATGACATTGAAGTCAAATAGCATAAGCTATGAGCTAGGAATCAAAATAGCTGCATCACTTACTAAGTAAAACGGAGGTTTTGCTGAAAGAATATTTTGATTTTGTGCATCTTTTATTTGTGCTATGATCTATATGATCATATTACTGCTGGGAATAAACACCAACAAATAGGTCATACTGAAGCATACCATGCTTTGTTTTTCAACATGACAAATAACATTTAGATTAAGGTTTTCCTAAGAGTCTATGGGTACATTGTATCTGTGGGTATGCAGTTATTTACCTTATAAAGTAAAATGTGGGACAGCTTGTTGACTATAATTTTAATACTTTCAACTATAATTGCCAATATGTAAGCACTTAACCTAATAATATACAATGTGTAAATCCTGCTTTCCTTGTGCCAGGCCCATCAATACACAAACCTGACACCCAGAATATCATTCACTGTATGTTTATTTACACGCACTTTTTAATTTATGTCTTTTCTTGTGTTTGAAACTTAAAAATATGAACAGAACAACTATAAGCATGTTTTGCTATGCTGTACAGATCTTCTAATTCACTCCATTGGTATCTCTTGGATTGCTTCCTATATGTCTGACCGCTGCTTTCAAGTTTCTTTCAATGGCAATTCCTCCTCTCTCACTCTCCTCCCTGTTGGTGTTCCCCAAGGGTCAGTTCTTGGACCGGTTCTCTTTTCTCTGTACCCCTCCTCTCTCGTTAGTCTCATATCCTCCTTTGGCTTACAGTACAATCTGTATGCTGATGACACTCAAATCTATCTGTCCACCCCTGACCTGTCTCCCTCAGTCCTGGATAAGGTCCTGTCACTTTCATCTACGCAACATCTCCAAAATCCGCCTACCTGTCCCTTGAGACCACCAAACTCATCTCTTTGTAGTTCTCTCCATTGGCTTCCATTTCACCTTAGAATCGAATTCAAGCTCCTGTGCTTCGCCTTCAAATCCTCCACAGGTATTGTCCCACTTACATTTCTGACCTGGTAAAAAAATACTCCCCCAGCCGCTCTCCCTGCTCCTCCAATGACCTACTAATGGCTTCCTCACTCATAGGCCCTGATTTATTAATGCATAACCTCATCACACCCAGGGATACAAGACTTCTCCAGAGCTGCCCCAACTCTCTGGAATGGTCTTCTTCATCCTATTCGGCTTGCTCATTTAAAATCTTTCTGCTCATTTAAAAAAGCACTCAAAACCCATTTTTTCAAACATGCCTACCCATCTTCTGTCTTCGAAACCATCACTACTTCCCACCATTACATATCTCCCATCCCATTGTGTGTAAATTCCCCCACCTACTAGATGGTAAGCTCTTCGGGGCAGGGTCCTCTCCTCCTGTATCACTGTTGGTATTAGTCTGTCATTTGCAACCCCTATTTAACCCCCTAAGGGGTGTTCCCGAGTGTGACTCGGGGCCGGAAAAATTGCAAAAAGCGGTAATCCCGAGTCAATAAATATAATTATCATACCTGGGAGTTAATCCTAAGAATTACAAGCCCACAATATAAACAAAAATTTCTATGCAAAAAAAATAGGATCACTTTTTGCATCAAAAAATTACAGAATTAGAACGCTAGGGGGGTTAATGTACAACGCTGCGTAATATGTTGGCGCTATATAAATCCTGTATATTAATAATAATAATAATTCACCAAGCTCTAAAAAATGCAAAATTGGGACCAAATTTATTCACTGGTGTCTCAATCTAATTAATTTAGGTTCAACTATTTGACCACCTAAACCCTTGCGTTTAGTTGAAAAAGTACAAGCCCTCTGTGCATACCTGAAGCAGTGTTAAGTGCCTTCCTCTTTGCTTAATGTCAGGCTGTTATGAAAAAGTCACACTCCAAAATTTTCAGGTAGGGTTTGAGCCTTCTTGCTCCCTTAAACTCATCCCACACCTAACTACTGGCCTATCACGACCTATGATGGCCTGCCCCCTTAGCCAATAGAAATGAGGGTCATTTGGAAGGAGATGGACAAGCTCCATTCAGAACAACCTGATATTTCGAATAAAGCAAAGAGCAAAGACCTAATATAGCTATATAGTTCACATTGCAATGTGAATTAAGTGATATTTCCCTTAGCTTAATAAATGAGAGGAATCTCTGCTGACTTCAACCACCTAGTGAGAGGAAAGGAAAAATCTTGTTCTTGCATCTGGTTAGGAATTCTATGCAAAAATTTTCATCACATTCACTAGGCTAAGTGAATTATCTCTAGATATTTATTCTACTATGGGGGTATTTTTTTTTTTTTATTTTTTTAGTAGACTGGGTAACTAGTATGAAGCCAGCAGGTGTGCCTTTGACTGGAAGTATTTGTTAAAAAAATATTCTCTTACCACATTTATCAGTGTCCTGCTCACATAAAAAATATTGTCCTGGGGCCAAGAAGAATAGACTACTTTTCTGCATATTGATCCATCTACTTGAGCCAGCTTAATTCTTCCTGACAATGGAGAAGTTCCACGTTTATCCCCACAGCACAAGCTAAGAACAGAAGTAGTTCATAAGGAGGAAGCAGTACCCATCCCTAACTTTTAATGATAAGTAAGTGTAAATAGTGCTTTCACCAGCACAGTGGAATATGATTAGTGAGATATCACAGAATTTCTGCCAACACACATTTGCACTTTTTTTACCATATTTAATTTGCCATTTTTCTCAGTAGAAATCATAATACAAGCAGCCAGATGCATGATCTCTTGTTAACAAACTAAACAGCTGCTGAGCAGAAATAATACCTTTATGTTTTACTTCTGTGTACCAGTTTGTCCAGAATACTGTTTGGTATTATAGTTGCTAAAAACTCAATACAAATTGATCGACAGACTAAAAAACTGCTACACAAGCTATTTCCACGGGACAGGAATACTAAAGCAGATTGTGAGTTTTTTTATGTACTTTTCTGAGCCCTCTTTGTGCCTTTCCCATATCTTCCAAGACCATGCTAGTTTAGATCTGCTTCATTACCCATTGTACCTTGTCACTGCCCAAGGTACTGAGAGAACTCACAGATTGTGTATTTAGTTAGAAGACCAGCAGACCAGAGCAGATTTGTTGCAGGATTTTGATCTCCAAATCAATAATTTCATACACCCAGGAAGAACTTCAATTTAAGATATAACAAAAATGTAAACAGAATTGCATCTGTCTGAATTAAAAGGACCGGGCAGCAAATCAATAACTCCAGAAATATATGTCAAATAAGACATAAGGTCAAATGGCAGCACCAACCTTCTGAACAAAATACATACCTTCTGTTCCCAGAATGCTCATCTAGGGTAGGGTGAGACCCAATAGGTACGCTGGTCCTGAAAAATTGGCATCTTGGGCTGTTCCTAAATCTCACAATGAGCTTCATTTACATTACTGACTCATACAGGAAGCAAATGAAAGAAGTAAATAGAAAGTAAGAATTTTTTTACATTGCTGAAAGATTTATCAATGATGTCCTCTTAATGTACCCCAAATAATGAATGCCTTATCAACAAATAAGCATATCAAATATAAAAAACAGCCATACCCCCACTGGGTCTAGGACAACTCACAAATTAGGTATATATGCGGTGAGATCTACTGAGTGATCAAGCCCCTAGATCCTGGATCCACAACAGCCCACTAAAAGGGAACCACCTGATGGGCCCTATTTTGTGACAATTGCAAGTATTTCCATAGATCCCTAAACCTGACAAATCACGGAACATGTACCTTGACCCTTCCCCTGCACATCTATTCCACCATCTAATCAGCAACTTTCCAAATCTTGTCCTTACTTTTTATAAGAACACCTAACTCTTTCCTTAATTCTTTATTTTTCTCATTAGTAGTCAGGTAGCCCTTCCATCAATTTTCCCCTGACTTTATGTTTTGAAAGTTTTTTTTGTTTTGCGTTCAGGGGAGAAAAGGCTGCAACATAAGAGGACCTTCTATTTCCAGCTTTAAAAGATTATACATAGTCTAGGCCAGTGGTCAGACCTCCAGACCACTAAATGTACGGGCCCTGCAGGGAGCTGTGTGTCACTCAAAGGGGAAGAAACTTCTCCCAAAGTGACATCATGATCCCAGAACCCGAGCCTGCATTCCATACAGGGGACATGGTTCGCGGCTCTAGCCGGAGCCCCCCCCAAGCTTGGTCCTTTTCCTGACCCCACTGGGGGGGCGCACCGGCCAGAGCGGCGGACCTCAAAAATTTCTCCGACCGCTGATCTAGGCAATACCATCAGCAAGGGAATCTAGTTGGGATATTTAAAAAAGCAAAACAATTCAGAATTTTAAAATATTTTGCCAGCAAAGTCCCTGATCAGCTTCTAAAAGCAAAAACAATTTATTGTACAGGGAAAAAAAAAATCTTTTTGTGGAAAGGCAGATCACAAAGTATGTAACAAATTTTAATATTCAACGTTAAGATTAGATTAGATTTTAACATTTTCAATGAGATAAGTTCCAATCTAACTAAGTCAATGTGTTCTTTTTACCAGTTCAAATCTCCCTACAGCTGAAGAAATAGCAAAAAAGCAAAAATATATTATCAGCAAAGCTCAAAGTGCCGACATACTCCAAAAGATCGCAAAGAAGAAGTTCAGTCCAGTTTTTCCCTTTTTCAGCATCAGTGAGGTTCCACAGAAGGCAACAAAATATCAGCAAAGTATAACTGGAATCCACTGTTTAACAGGTAATATTATTTATACCAGGCATTTCTTACAAAACTAAACATGTTTTTGTGGAAGCACTGCTGACCCTGCCAGTCAGAGAATCCAACAAATAGGTAATAAAAAAAAGGATTGTCAGACTGCTCAGACATGAAAATCAGCAAATGTCCAGTAAAACAGTTGTTTTACATGCCATGATTTATTTAAAAAAATGAATTAAACTCACAAATATGTTTTAATTGTCACAAAATGCATCTTATCATTTAAATTTTAATTACAATCCCAGAAATAAATATTGAGGCAGATAAAGCTTGTACTAACAATCTCCATTTTTACATTCCTTTCTCCACTGCCCTGTACAGAAGTTGAGCTGGGTATCTAAATAAAAGTACATGTAGGAACTTTTGTATGGTCTACTACAGCTGGAGGTCATAAAGCAGTACTTTACCAAGGTTAGCAAGGTACTTTATCAACTGTAATTTGTGTAAAGTTATTAATTTCTGTAGACTGGTTTTTCCACAATCAATATTACCCTGTTCAATAACAATTTAACTATAAACACATAAATATAAATCGATCCAAATAAAAACCAAGGTATTTTTACCAAAAAAACAGGAAAACTACATTGACTCAAATATAAACCCAGGGCACCAAATGCACTTATCACTGCTAACATTCAAAAAAGTAATTAACAAAAATGGCAATAACATTGGTGTTAATAAATATATGCATGGTGTGGTATTTTTAAAACATGTATTTAAAAGGGGAAAAATACATGGGCTCAGTCTAGCTTAGCATTTGTTCCCCTATTTACAATTTATTTTGTATTTTTGAGTTTGTCATGATGGGTCATGTCCGGTTAAATTATCTTTTGTGGGTTATTGTTGGCTACCAGTAGATGGCGATGTCCCATAAGGTAAAGTCATACAATCTCTGTTTTAGACAGCAAGAGTTGTGGACTCAGCACCATCTAGTGGCCTAAATTTAAACCAAATCTGCTTTTCTAATGACATTTTACAGCAAAAAAAAAATCCAGGTTTATACTCAAGTATATACATACATCTTCTAGCGAAAGCCTGCAGAATGCTTGAGATCAAAATACAGATAGCCTGCTGCATGGAATATGGTATCCCCAGCAGTGTCTTGCTGAACTGCACAGTTCTTATGAGCTGTTTGGATTATCCAGCACTGGGATAATAATCTTTGTATTTTGAACACAAGTTGAATGTTCTATAGGGTTACCAAGGATGTAGTGTTGCTGTGTACATTAGTCCTGAACACATAATTATAGTAAGGGTAGAACTTAGTCCTCGTATTGAACAATTTTTAAAAGCGCATTATATTAGTCCACATCACTATACATTTAACAGTAGCAAACAGGAATCTGAACTCATTTTCACTTAAATTCACGAAATAATTAAATTTATTTTTTTTCCAGAACAGAACAAGTGCAGTGATGGGTTTGCATCCTGTATTTCACCTCACTAGAGACAGAGAATATTTTTCTACAAGGCTCAGCATGAGTTTACTGGGATTACTCAGTTTCCTCCCACATCATGCCAAACTATTTCCACATTTCCATAGAGAAGGGAGGGAGTAGAATAAAGTCAGCCACCAGTTTCCAACTGCAAATTTCCAAAACTAGGAGATTATTTCCTTTCCAGCACACACGTATTGATCTGAAATAAGAAATTGGACAGATGTTGTAGCTACTATTTAGATAATAGTGCTAATTTGACAACTATACAAGCGTATAGATTTCTGCTGGAAAATGTAGCTTTCACAATGCTCGCATTTGAATAATTCAGAAATGAATTATTATTTTTAAGTTAGCTGTTAGCAAAGTAACTGTCAAGTACTACTGCTGAGGTCAATGAATTTCAACCCTTTCAGCATCAGTGGTATTGAAGTGGATATTGTCACAATGGTAAGCTTGCTAATTCATATTGCTTCACAGACTACAGTACAGGATGTTTTTTCCCAGCACCGGGCTAATCATGTAGCATACAATGAGAGAAGAACCTAATTAAAAATTAAATGAAGATATAGTCTCGTAAAACTGTTGAATGAAGTTTATCTTATTTCACTTCAGAGGAGAAGGCAGTGTATTATCTTATGTTATCTGTCTCTATGTGCCGTGCTAAATACTGAATAAATTATATTTTCTCCTCTATTTCTCATTCATTTTATTCCACACTTGGTAGTTTTTTTTTCAAAATTATATTAAAGGTTACAATACAGTGACTGACAGGTGTATTTTCGGTTCCACTGTGTATAATGAAATAAAGTTTGTTTCATCCATGCTGACTAGTCCCTATACATGGCATACAATCCGATTTTACAATCCTCTCTAGGTCCATCAACAACAACAGACTAAATGGAAATTATTTGTTTAGAACAGGGGTGTCAAACTCAAATACACAGGGCCGAAAATAAAAACTTAGAGCAATTTTGTTGCCAAACTTGAAATTTATTGAAAAGGAAGTTTACTACTTCATCCATAACTAACAAAAACAAACCCCTCCACACACACTTTAGGGTTAAAAAAACTAATTTCCATCTATCTATGCCGGCTGTGTGTTGTTCATCTTCCCACATCACAAGTTTGTCTGACACTAAATATTACACTATGCAGTCTCTAATAGATTGAAACAAACACAATGCCCCTGGTAGTAAGGCACCATGTGATCTTTGCCTAGGCTTTGTGTCGCATGATGGGTGTACAAGAATATAGTCTATGTATTGCATGTATTAAAAATGATGATGTGAGGTGGTAGTATGTAGTTCATTTTCAGAATTCTTTGGGGGGCCAAAAAAAAAGGTTCTTGAGGGCCAGAGTTTGACACCCCTGGTTTAGAAAATATTTGTTATATGTTTTATATGATGGTAAATTTAAAGATTTTACAATTATGGAATGCATTGTGGATAAACTATTTGGTTTATGGTTACTGATACTATCCCAAAATAGGTCTCTAAAATGTTTTAAACAAATTAAGGAAGAATTGAAATCCGTAAACGTTTATGTGAATTTAGCATGAGTGCCATTTGTGAAATTCCCTCAACATCCTGTGCTAACTACAGACCAAAACGAGGAAATCTACCAAAATTAGATAGGTAGCAATGGAACAGATGTCTCCACTGGAAGATTTATCTTCACATTTTGTTCTTTCCCTTCCTACAATGCTTACACTTTAATGCCTTTTCCATATTGCTTTTTGTCCTATCATATAGGAACCAGTTTGGCCACAACAGAAAGTGAAAACATTGTTTATGTAACTATTGCCATTGAAGTTCTATGTTAAGTGAAATGTACTGGAAAGGTCTAGCTGGACACAATAGGGCAGTGGATGGGGTAAGAAGACTCCAATGTCAGGACTAAAGGGTATTTTCATGTAAGCAGAACCCCTAAACAATAAGCCTGATTTATTAGGCTGGAGAGGATACACTTTCATCAGCGAAGCTTAGTGATCCAGCAAACCTGCAATGGATCTGGTCCAGGATTGGAAAAATTTGCTAAGAAAAAGCAAATTACTTTTAAGAAATCCATTCCAGGTTTGCTGGATCGCCCAGCTTCACTGATGAAAGTGTATCCTCTCCAGCCTTGGAGGGCTTTATTAAATCAAGTCCAATATGTTAGATCCTGCTCTTACGTCAGGGATGGTATTAGAGATGAATGATTTGACACGCCAGGCACTAAACCAGGTGCATGTAATACTTTCAGGCAAAACAATGCATAGGTTCCCCTGAATAAAGTTGCTCAATCCACAAAAATGTGCAGTTTATTAACATCAATAGTTTGGAATAAAAGTAAACCACAGGTAGGTATAAAACACTTGTAAAATTAAAGTATACTATAGACTATATATCAGCCTTTCTCAACCTTTTTACCCTAGTGGAACCCTCTAAATAATTTCTCAGGCAACCCCTGCTAAAACTATTTAATTTGAGGTCAGAAGAGAAAATTCCCCTTACACCAGCCTTACACACAGCTTTAATTGTCAATGGCGTTATGCAGGTGGCTCTGCCAACTGTTCACCTAACCTTCATAAGGAAAAAAATGACTTAAAAACAGCCATTCCTGACCTCTCTGGCCACCTTTATCAAAGATCACATCTGAAAAATGTTGTTTTCTGTTTTAATACTCCATTGAAAGTAATATTCACAGTGTAGGACAGAGAGATGACCATGATCTCTGCTCAGCAGGGAAAATGCAATTTACCAGCCTTGTTCTGCCAATTTGCAGAATTTCAAAATTACAAAGTCTTCAGCATGTTCACCTAGACAGTTTCAGATTAACTTGAGGCCAGATTACCGTGCACTCCAGGACCCCCTATAGTGTGTACTTTAGTGTACCGTCCTGAGTAAAATGCTTTTTCACACATTTTCTCTTTTATTTTCTCCCAAGTTTTCTTTTTAAATCCAGTGGTATCATCATCGGTCTCCAAATCATTTAATTGTATCCAGGAGACCAGAGTGGTAATAGTGTGCAAATTGGACATGCCTTTGTCAATCATTCTATACAGAGGAAGACAAGACCAGTGGTCACGATGGCCAGTAAGAATGGACCAGTCTAACAAACAGAATATTACATTAAAGGAGCTTTGTAAACCAGCTCTAGGATGGATTGATTAAAATAAATGGACACCATATTCTAGTAGGGTAGGGGAACAATTATGAAGTTATACATCAAAAATTCTGCCTAAAGTTTACCTTTAAATAATTAAAGCACCTCTTACAATATATTTGGCATTAAAAAACTACAATTAAAAACATACCACCAGTCATTTATTACCACAAATGAGCTAATTCTGTTGTACAGGGCTAGGAATAACAAAACTATACAAAAGCTTAACACTAGTAAAAATAAGTGTCATTGCATCTGAATAAACAAAAAAAACAATACAATTAGTCTGTATCTATGCATTTTCATGGAGTTTATCACTGCTGGAATGGAATGTAATTCCTATACAATACAATATAAATGAATGTAAAAAGTGTGACCTCAACATTTTTTCTGCTGTTGTACTCTGTGTGCTCTGTATAGTAAATGTGTGCTTCTATGATTGTTTTTTTTTTTTTTTTTTTGCAGAACACACTTGTTCGATACCCTTTATCTGTCCATGTTTCTTAAACAAATGAATTTGCAGGAAGTGGCTATAATGTATGGAGAGTTACTGCAGAGGATGAAACCCTAACAGTCAGAGTGATAGTCTAATGCACTAAAATATGAAGTGTGGCAATGCACAGGGGTACAAACTGCAGGGAAACCTTGTTCACTTTCAACGTTCAATTATTTGTAAAAAAAAAAAAAAAACTTTACATGAGTGGATTTTAAAAGTAGACAGAAGTTTAGTTCTCTGTGCCTTGTCACATTTTATAAGTCAGCCCTATTAGGTAAGTCAGCACTGTTCTCACCAGGTTTGCACTTCTCACAAATAGATTTTTATTAGTATTACATTATTATAAACTGCCTGGCTGTAAAAAAAAAATCTCCTCGAACCTGGAGACAAAGCAACATTATTTGCCCAAGAAATGAGCTCAGCTGAGTACCTGAATATAAGAGTGACCAGGTTTTTCCATCATTGGATTCTTTTCTTCCTTGATGGCACAGGCATATTACAAGATGAAAATGGCAAGATTTATCTAACTCAAACTGTGAAAGAATGGCTCAGGAAGCATGGGACATCACTTGTGCACAAGAATTGGCCACCAAAGGTCAGTCCAGAGCTTCCATGTACTGGAGAAGACTTGTATTCATAATGGTCTGAATTTCCAGTTATCTAGAAGATCTTAGGAAGATCTAAGGAAAAATGTAGGGCATCTCTAGACAGAAATAATTGTTGTGACATAGCAGAAGATTATTGAAATTTTACCATAGTGAATGCTTGCTGTAATCAAAAAAAAGGTCCAATGAGAGACTGAGATAGTGTGTGATTTTTTTGTCCAATGTACATTACTTTTATTATTATTATTGGTTAGCACATTTTAATGAATCATCAAAACTATATAAACAATGTATATGTTGTACATAAAAGTGCTACTGGCATGCAATCACATTTGACAGCAGTAAAATCACCCTTCCTTTAAAAAGGTTTCAGTACCACACAGAAAAGATACTGAAATGCTCCGGTCATATTCTAGCTCAGCTTCATGCTTAATTCCATGATTCTGAAGTTAACAGATCAAAGCAGCAGTTATCTTTTATAGCCAAATGAAAGTCAAGTTCACCACTTACACCCATATGTCAGCGGTTCAACTAGTGAGCTTGTCCTGATGCTACAAGGTTGAGGTAAGGAGGTCATAGAACTCCAGATGCTTGATCTTGGCCCTGAAGCACTGTTGGTGGGTGAGTGTGTGTGCTTTAAAACACCAGATTCAACTCAAGCCAAAAGCAACTGACCTTTTTCATTACTGAGCTAGGACATGTACTTTTAAATGATTGGGTCAATTTGGGACAGGTAAGTGAAAAATATGTCTATGCAAATGTGCGTCCTCCATACCAAACAGCATACACTGAGCACAGAACGTTCTGTTCACATTTAATCGCTGTTCCCTTCCTTAGTCTTGCTCATCTGTCTCTTCTTTGGTGCCTATCTGTCGTTTCTTCCCATTACCACACTCTCTGTTTCATACTCTTGTCTGGCTGCTCACTGCTTTCCTCTGTCAGGCCAGATATTAATGATGCATAAAATTAGCCTGATTAAAACACAGGCATGCACTTGCGGTTGGGAAGATAGCTAACTTACACTCCGGAGCTTTTCTTAGTAGCGTATATGCGCACTCATTCATTCACACATTCATGCTTGAAGCAACCATCAGAACATTTATGTTTAAAAGACTACATTTACTGCATCGCACAGTTTGAGCTCCTGGCACCTGCTTCTCTTATCTTCTTTTAAATCGTTTTCAGAAAAATAGGGCTGGCATATCAAAGACATACAATCCAACATAACAGTTTGGTGCTATAAAAACACGTAAGTGACAGATACAAAAGGCATTTTAGTAAATACCATTGAATACCTGGTATGAAGAGCCATATGTCCACTATATACCAAAAGAAAGAATATACAAAGAGTAGCACCACAAGATTGCTCTTATTAACTTTATTACTTGAAAAAGACTATTCTCTGATCTATTTCACTTTATAATTGGGACCTTACTTTTTTGAGACTCCCAAATGCCCTTCCGCTTTTGACCGCCATAATTGGGATTATGGGCAGAATAAGTTGACTTTGAAATGGTTGGTGGAGCTTACACATAAAGTCAGGAAGCTGCTGTGTTACACAGGATGAATGAGTGCGTGCTTCTCAAAAAGGGAGTGTAGACAGAAGCTGGGCACTGGGTGAAATAGAGATCAAAGGGCGGAGCCCTGTTAGCCCCGCTGGGTGGTGACTTAAAAGGATGACTTAGTTGCAGTGGTGGGAGGGAAGAGCAGAGCTGGTGACGAAGAAGAGGAGCTACAGGAGGAGTACAAAAAGAAAAAGAGGGGTGTAGGTGGGAGATGTTTAAGGTTGGGTGATTCCAAGGTCAGGAGAAGCCACTCAGGGTGGTGGGGTGTTGAGATGCTGAACATGAAGTGAGCACAAGATAGGGTGTCACAAGTAGGGAGTAAAAATGGGGTTCTCGGGTGGTGATGGCAAAAATGGTTACACTGAAGGAGAGAAAGTAAAGTGGTGGAATTTAGATTTTGATCATTTTTCCACATAACCCCTCATTTTTTTTATCCCTCTTTCAACTCACTCCTTTACCAACCATCTACTACCACCCTCAGCCCTTTCAAACCATTCATTCCCACCAGATCACCCTGTACTTCTCTGCCATTGCAGTATGACATTTTAGTCCACCCATCAGGCACTTTCACCACAACCTTTCCACCCCTAAACCACACTTTAGATATCTTTTCCCCCTTGGGTAGGTACAGCACTGCTTCACAAATTCAGCTACACCTGACACACCCCTTTTCTCTGGGCTGTTATCACCAAGCCACCTACTTGTCATGCAGATGCCCCCCACCATTACACCCATACATCAGCTATTCATCCTGAATTACCCTCCAAGTTGAGTAACTCACCAATTACACAGCAGCAGTGCTGTGCCTACCTGTGGAGGAGAGGATATCTCAAGTTTGGGGTGGTAAAGATGCCTGCTTGGATCAACATGCAAACACTTCACACTAGACATGCCGCTTTTAGGAATCAAACTTGTATCCTTCAGCTTTCAGTACCATTGCTCACCCATTGAGCCACAAACTGAAACGCTTGTGAAGGATTCCAAAAAGGAGGGCCATAAAATACAATGAAACCAGGAACATGGCCACCTAAAGTGCATGATAACAGCATTGCTTTCAAAGACTCACTAGAGCTTAAATTTTGTTTTGAAAACTATTACTTGAGTTTTAATTATTTTGATTTTGTGATGTTGACCACAGCAACCAGTTCTTAATTTATTTCTCCTTGTGGACTCCAAAGATCCAATAGATTTGAAATATTCTCACCAGCTCAACTTTCTATTTAGGACTTGAATACTAAAAGTCAAGGTTGTGAACATGTGGTTTTGTTGGTTCGGAGGGATGCTTGCCTAGAACCAATAGAGTTTGATCCTTTGGCGACGATCCTGTAATCACTCAAGGGGGAGTTTGATCCTCAAAGTGTGATGGGCCCTGGCTCAGTACTCTTACTTTTTTTAATCAGGTTTTGAAATCTGGTGGAATTTTAATTCCTAATTACAGCAACAAGTTCCTAATTTATTTCACCTTGTGGACTCCAGAGACCCGATAAGTTTGAAATCTTCTCACCAGTTCAACTTTTTATTTAAGATGTGAATGATAAAAGTGAAGGCTATACACATGGCTTTATTGGTTCGGAGCAGTGCTTACCTATTTATAATCCTGTAACTCCAGAGGGAGTTTCATCTTTAAAGCATGAGGAGCCTCTACTCAGTATTCCTACTTTTTAAATCAAATTGTGAAATCTGTTGTAATTGTAATTCCCTTTCGAGCTTTTTTTAACATTTCCATGCCAAAAAAGTCTGGGTTGTAAATGCAAACCTATGTAAGCTGTGAACCAACCAGTGGGTAAATGCAAGGTTTTTATGTATGATAAGAACCTAAGTTTGAGACAACCCCAGAACCAATTGTAGATGTGGAATGGAGGATAAATCAACTATTCAATAACCATGCATGAGCGAGTTCAATTCTCCTATGAGATGCACTTGTTTTAGTGGCTGGGTTGGTATAGTTTTTATTTGGGCAAAGGTGAGGTCATGAATTTAAATCCAACATTTGGCTCAGCATTATTAAAGCAGTTGTTGATAATCTTACAGAAAGGCAAAGTCTCTGGTTTGGGTGCCCTGAAATTCAGGGAAGTCAGTTACTGCAACATATTACTGCAAAATTTACAGTGACAGGGGATGAAGGTGTGTGGGCCACTTAAAGTAGAGGTGAGTGGAGAGGCAGACTCTGGGTGCCAATTCAGGTAAGGAAAGACAAACGAAAGGGTGCAGTGTTGTGTTGTTGGTCCCTGTGGCTAATGACTTAAAGGGGAGGCAGTTTATTGGGTACATAGTTGCAATGCTGAGAGAGAAGACTTGATAGGGGAAGGCTGGTGTGTAGAAGTGAAGTACAAATACAAGTGGTGTGTCCCGTTCTCCAACACTAAAATGGATACATGGATTGTTCAGGATGATGAAAGGGGGGGGGGGGGGGTTAACTGCTAGATAAAAGGGTTGAGGTAACAAGAAGCAAGGTATGGGATGGCTTGGGGAAAGGGTAAACATCCAGTATAGGATCACTTTAAGAATGGTGTTCTATCACTGGCCAAGGCTAATGTAAGGGGATCTTTTTAAAAACATCATCGATCAATAATTCCTTCATGGGATCTTGCAGGTCCATATGTTTTAATGAAAGTAATTGATTACCACCAAAGAATGTTTGAGGGAATGTCAGATTTTATAAAGAACACCCAAAGAGTACAATGGTAAAATTGAATCCAACAGCAGCCACTCAGTCTCCAGCGGGTTTTAGGAAGATCAGGAAAAAGGGCTTTGATTTGGAGCACAGAAGTTACTATACTTTGCATATCTCTTTTGTAATAATGAATACTCACACCATGCACAGTCTTACTTTTGTTTGTCTTCACTATTCCTTTTAGCAATATCTCTTACAGTTTTAACTTCACCCTTTCCAAAACAAAAATGACATCTTGGGTAAAACCCAAGCACTACAGCAATAGATCCTTACAAAGCTCTTGACTCTAGCATAGAAATCAATAATCTAAAATTCTCATAGCTCCTCTTTCCTGCTAAACACTGCTGACTCAGTTTCTTCCTATAGACTGGCAATCAGCATGAGTTTCCTCTATCCCAGTGTGCAGCTCCATTAAATGCAATGTTACCACATGGTAACAGATTTGTCCAAAGAGAAAAACTAATAAAGCACAAGTCAAATCAACTGAGCTGGCCTATTTTGTTTAAGATAGGATGGAGAGGGGTCATAATTTATTTTCTGACTGTAACCTTGTTAGGGAGTTTAGAAATGGCCATTTCAGACTTGTAGATGACTACTGCAAGCTGAATCCCATTCCCACTGAAATGAATTGGAGCAGGTGCAAACCATTTTGTGTACATGTTTGCATGCAAATGCAGTGGATTGTAGTTTGGTTCCTGAAGGCGACATATCACTTCTGGCCTTGCAGTTGCCTTTCCTCTTCTTGAGGATGAACCGCACCTCAGCCTCACTCATTTTCATTGAACCCATGACAAAATAATGACTGAAGGGGAAAGACTGACGGATAAGCCCATAGCCTCCTTGAATACTTGTGTCACATATCTCAGAAGTCCGTCGGCTGCTTCTTGCATGCATCATGAGGGGCTTTCCAATAATGTAAAAAAGTGCTCAATCTTACGCACTTTTTCATTACTTTTGCACGAAGACACATCATCTGATTCCATGCCTGCGCAGTGCGAGTTTGGGTGATGTGAGAAGAACCCAAAAGTAAGACGATGGCTGCATCAACCGTTCTGACCAGTGCCAGAAAGAAGAGAAAAGCTCTGGGACTGCACAGGCTCATTGGGCTTGATATGTGGAGGGCCTAAGTGCTTCTTACAGGTAGGTTCTGTTTTAATGATTGACAGTAAATGGTGCTGGGATACTATATCGATAGAAAACAATTTCCAACTCATCGAAAGGGCAGAAACACAAGAGCACATTTAATAGTCAGAAACACAGAACTCCCCCATCAGAAAACAGTCTCATTAGGATGTCTGGAGATTTTTGTTTTACATCCATATGGGGATATTTTTCATCATTTCCTGCCAGGACACAAAAAACACCTTTTATTGTGTATTAAATAGTTTGTGCTTTGCTCCTGTTTTTTTTACCTGAGGGAAAATATCTGAAAACATGACAGAAATGTTAACGTCTCCCCTTTTTGAAATGAATTTAGAATTCCTAATTTGCTTACTTTTGTAATGCAGATTTTCATAAGTCTCTTTTCCACTTCCTTACTAAATAAGACATGACAAGGCCCTATTAAACACACCTCAAACAATAGAAATTTCTATACAGTACATTGGTATGGTTTGTCACTATCCTATGCTTACTCAGGCTCCCCGTTGTTCTGTCTATCTTCTTCTGTAGCTTTGTTCAGCATTGACAGTCCACAGCGAGATAGATATAAAGCCTGACAGATTTGATATTCATTTCTTCTCTATCAAAAACTAAACTAACAATGACTGAAATTAGGTTTTACATTGGTTATCAATCCAAAACTTTTTTTTTTTTTTTTTTTAGTTTTGGAAAGAGTGGAGTGCTGTTACAGTGATGTGTTCTGACTTTCTGTCTTGCTGACCACTTTTACCAGACAGGAAGTAAAAGGAACTCTCCAATAGCAATACAAATGAAAAAATGCTTTTTTGAATATGGACTGAATAGGGTGAGGCTAGAAACACTGTTAAATTTTTATTTCTGCCTGTGTCCCTGTTGCAGATATTTCAGATGTTACAGATATCAGTAACAAACCAATGGGTTCCTGTTTATTCCCATTCAACCAAAACCAAAAGTTTTGGCTTGACACATACTTTACGTTCACTGATACCCACATAGACTACATACAGGGATAGATCTAGATGATGTGTTCAAGCCACTGCTTGAAATGCAATCTTTAGGGTGCCATTTACATGTCCATTATGGATCTTATTTTTTAAAGTTCCCCAAGGTTGGAGATGATAGACCATCATGAGTTATTCTGGATTCAGATTAAACCTGGAATGGATTTCTTAAAACTTATTAGATATTAGTTGGGAAATATTTTTAGTCCTGGACCAAATCCATTCCATGATTGTTGGATCACCTTGGTCCTCCCATGATAATCTATAATCTCCAGTCTTTAAGAGCTTTAATAATTCACACCCTATAACTCCACATACATACACAAGCCAGATGATTCTTGGCCTATATGAGCCGCTTGACAGCTCATATGGGCCGAGAATCTGACATGAGCATAGAGTTTGTCAAATGTCGTTCATGGATCCATCCTAGCAGTTCCATGAACAACAGAAGATGAATAACCGCAATGGAAGTGAAGGGGGGAGAGTGCAGTGGGGTGCTGTTCGCTGGCTTCTCACCCCTCCCCTCTCCATAGAACAGAACGGCACTGTATGTACAGCTCTCATTCATTCATTTATTCATCTTTCAGTCATTTGTTGCTGGAAATAATTGTGAAAGATCGTTTCCAACAACAATAATCAAGCATATGTATTATCTATCATATTGTATCATGTGTATGTATTATCTTCATATCATAAAATACTGTTTGCGTATTGTTTAACACATACACTGCCAATATTACTCTAAACTGAACAATCAGAAATATAATTTTATGTACATCACAGTCAGCTCCTAGTTAAAATACAGAGGCCTATTATACATTCAACGATTGTCATGCATGCTAACACAGGTAAACAGAGGCACAACAGGTAAACAAAAGGAGTTCAAATTCCACAGTTAAACCCATGCTACTCTGCAATCGTTTGGGAGAAGGAGAATTTGTGCAGGCATTATCTTACTAACTTTGGCTTTATATTACATAAATTGTTACATTAATGTGATTAATATATATTCTACCTAAGCAAATTTTCAGAGCAAACTAAAGGTCATGTTTTTATAATCAGATTTTGTTGAAAATTTGCAGGTGCTAAGGATAGCTAATAACCCTGAACCCTTATCTTGTTCCTGAGAACAGAACAGACAATACAATCACTTCAGCAGTACTTATGTAGCACCACCAACAACAAATTGGCAACCTGAATAAACAAAGATTAAAATGTATGGAACCCCTAAAAATAAACTTCTCCTATTTTCTCCCTTTTGACTTGTTGATTTGTTGGTTTAATAAGCACCTGTTGATTCTGTATGAAAGTGTGAATCTGGGGTAAAGGCCTGTCCAGTACACTGCAAGGTATTATGTGGACCTGTAGTTGGGTGACATATACAGTGAGCGGTGAGCATTGTCACCCTAGGACAGAAAGTGTGTTACTGGCAGGATCAGTAGGTGAAAATAATTTTAAAAAGCCTGAAAATATAAGGACTGGTTAGCTACAATTTATTACATTTCTGTTGTAGGGTTTAGGTTTATGCTTGAAGGTGTAAAACATTTACAGGTAGTCCCCGAGTTAAGGACATCTGACATACGGACGACTCCTAGATACGAATGGGGCTTCCCTGCTCACTCGTGTGTAGGATGAAGGCTTGATGAGGGGTGGGGGGGCGGTTTGCATGACTTGAAAAATAAATCTTTTGCTAAACACATCTGAGGTTGTGGGTGATCCTAAATGATGAGCCTTCCTGCAACTCTTGCACTCTTCCTGCGACCAAGACAAACTCTGCAGTTGTTTCTTTTTGCATATTAAAGCACAGCTTGCTCCAGAAGTTAATGAACATCTGGGCCCCATAAAGTTTTTTCTTTTTTTTCTGCTTTGTTTGTGAATAACTTACAGTGGGGATTTTATACAGTAACTGACAACATGCTGCTTAATAATATGTTGAAACAAACATCTGTCTTAATTGCATTTAATAAAATAATGTACCTTTTCCGACTTGCATACAAAGTCAAGTTAAGAACAAATCTACAGTCCCTATCTCGTATGTAACCCGGGGACTACCTGTATTTACATTTCCAAATAAGCAGGTTTTCTGACACATGCAATATATACACCAATTACTTAAAGTATTAAAAAAAATATTTATAGAAATTAGGGGATTAGATAAACCGACTGAGCTCATGTGATTTTATTTTACCCCTTTTAATGTTTTGAAAATAGCATGCCATGGATGTGTTAATTCAGATTCATTTTATTGGCATTTCTATTGATTACTGTTTTGAATGTTAGCAGTGACTGCTGCATTTTGTACCCTAGGTTTATAGTTTTCCTGTTTTTTTCAGGTAAAAGAAGGCACCTTGGTTTATATTCAGATTAATTTATATTTGAGTATATATGGTATTAGAGCTGCAGTAATCCTGTGACACTTATATACTCTGCTGAATAAGTAATCAGGTCATCCTGAAAAAAGAAACTAATAAAATTAATTGTCATTTATATATCACATCATTGCTCTCCCATAATAAAGCCAATCTCTGCTTCCCATTTGATGCTGCTTTTAATTGGGTACTTCATTAAATAATGCTGTATTAGATAACTATATGCCTTGTAAATTCAATTTTCAGTGGTAGTTGGTCATGTAATTGTATTGAGATGCAGTATGGATGTATAAAAGTGAATTGAAGGTATTTTAGCAGCGTGCTAATTCATTTTCATTTTACATATTTCTATAGCACAAATCTGGCCCTGAAACAGTTACCTCATTTTAGTTACATGACAATAACCATCTCCTCTCACTATTTCCAGATCTGCCCTTGAGAAAAAATTATCTCTTCCATGAAAATCTCCATGTTCCTCCACAGGGAATCCTGTAAATCCCATACTTGATGTAAAGCATGCACAATGTGTGCCAAACAGTTACATGACATCAGAATGACTTTTCCAGCTTTTTCCAGGTATCTTTTTATAACCAACCACCAATACATACATAAAAGATTAGATTAAGGCAGGGTTCTACTTTATAATAAGAACAACAGAGTGTTTTAAAAGCACCTGTGCCAATATAGCCTCATATCAGAGCAGGGGGATTGAACAGTTTGAGATGTGGTGGGGGTAGGACTCATCACAAAACGCTGACGCCGTTATAATGCCACTCCATGCAAAGTGAGGAAACAGTTCCCATTAATGACATAATTCAGCATCTGGCTCCTGACGTTTGCTTCTAAAAGGCAATTAGGTTACGGTGTCCTTTTAGAAGTGGGCGTCCCTCAGGCTATAAATTCTGCAACTGGCTTGCAAATAAAAAGCTTCAAAGTCTGTCAGGCACATTTGCACAAAAACAGGCCGGATTTCAGGGTCCATTAGTTGCCTGCTCACAGTGCTGATCCCATTTGCAGCTCAGGCATGGCTATGTATGTTTATCACAGTTTTCCTTGAAACACTATAGACAGACGGTGTCATCTCATTCTGCCACTGTGTATTCCTGTCATGTGGTTTCCCAGCACACCGTAGAGCGGGAGCTTAGCAGCCTGTCAATCACCAGGCACTGTTACAGGTATTCCCAGCATAAAGTGCTGAATGACGCATCCTGCCTTGTCAATCACTGGTTACACAGCATGCTCACAAATACCACTTCTTGTCCACTGCATTGTTATACATGGCTATAGACATCAGTTCAACTAACATTCACAACAAACATTTCACTTTACAATGAGATCAAATAGGCAATGAGATCTCTGGAATGTTAGCTTTGGTATGTTGTTTCTGACATTTATAATGTTGAGTTTGGATTTTTATTTTATTTATTTCTTTGTATTTACAAAGCACCAACATATTACGCAGCCACATAAGAGGGGCTCACAACCTAATGTCCTGAAATTACCCGGTATGAGCTTCTTGCATTCTAGTGTACAGTTAAGTTTAAATTGAGATAGTGAAAAACAACAAAAAGCATGTGCTAACAAGGAGCATGCAGAGGAGACAGCAGAGTAACAGAGACAGTCTCATGAATTTCCTGCTTCCCTTTGCACTGCCCATTCACAAAACAAAAAACAGGTGTTTTGCCTTATTAGAAAGGGTTGTGTTGTGTAGCAGAGCTATGTAAACCCCAAGATTTAATGGAAAAAATACAAATTCTTTGATAAGGAAACAGATCCACTATATATATGTTGTATTTGTGTTTTTTGTCAAAATTAAAAAAATTAACAAGAGTTTTTTCTGATACCTCTTATGACTAACTTTAGGTTCACAGTCTTCTTGGTGTACTGCTCTCTATTGTGCTCAGCTCCTTACAGATCTCACAGTTTGTCCCAGAAGAAGGCACTATAAAACCCTATGGACAAGACCCCATATCCAATGCCGCCCCATCTGTATGACCTAACTGAAATTATTAATATTATTATTATTATTATTATTAATATTATTATTATTATTAATATTATTAATAATAAATATAAGAAATTGAATATCATGAGTATTCCATGTATGTTTATTATTGAAGCCTTTTAATAAAGATCTGTGTCAATCACTCTCTACTGTAAATCTATGGATGGTGACTTTTGTACCATAATAACGTAATTCTGCCAGGGACTAGAACATTACCAATCTGCATGCAGCATGACATATAGGAGAAGCACTTCTTTAAATCATATCTAATAATGCCATACAATACACATAAATATTCTGTGATCAATATCCATCAGATGACCCAGACTTAATTTTTGCTAGACAGAATGCTTACAGCTCATTTACCGGAGGCCATCCATTTCAATTCATGAGTTGTTTATTCCAGGTGTTCTGGAAATACAGTATTGACAGACCCTAGCAATCACTAGCAAAGATAGCATTCGAACAATGTATTTTTTTTTTTTCATTAGAGGTAGTCAGTGTTACTAAAGATTACTGGGGCCCCCACTTGGCACCCGCCTTCTGCTTCCAGACATGACAAGCTGTTTTAATGAGGTACTTTCTCTCCCTTGATTGCAGTAACCTCTTTCCTTGCAAAGTCTTGTATTGATCATTGCAAATAGCTTCACATCTCAATATGAAATATTGAATCTGCAATTAGCGTTGACTTGGCTCACTGAGCTTAGGGGGGGAGAAATAGGACAGAGTGTAAAGAGAGCAAAGTCTGCCCTAAGGAGAACCTCTCTCCATGGTGCTGAGATCTAAATTGAGGAAAAATTCACATTTAAGCTGCATTTATTCATTGTTATTGGGCCCTTACCAATTTTTGAACTATAGGTGAACCATGTACAAAAAGTATGCTTATTACTAGATCAATGTGCATGGTAATGTACTATTTTATTGCCATTTTCTGCCTAGGCATCTAGTGTATTATTTGTATCATTTTGACTTGCCTACAGCGATTAGGTTTTTCTGTTTATTATTGACATTTGTGTATAAATAGATATTGGATGTTTGACCATATAGTGTTGTATACTGTGTGTTTTTTGTTTTTGTACTATCTGTGTTAATATGTGTTAGATTTTTATTATTGATCTGTAACTCTGTTGAATATATATTATGTGAGTCTTGTATTATTATATATTAAAAAAATTGAATAAAGATATTTGCAAAGTTTGGTGGTACGTTATTAGCTAACGCCTGAATCTTTTGTGGTGGAGTGGTGACCATATTTGTCAAACACCTTGTGTAAGTTAGGTAATGTAAGGAGTGGGTTAGTCAGTGTTAGGAGTTTGCTGTTTGCATATAAGACTATGGTGAACTGTTTGGTTCTAATGGGAACCCCTGTGATATCCGGATATTGTTGGATGGTTGCGACCAGGGTTTCTATGCACAGTGCAAATAACATGTGGATATCGGCACTCTTGCCTAGTGCCATTGTGAAAGATAATTGTGGGTGAGGTGGCATGGAAGAGTTTTACTTCAGTGGTGGGTTTGGATTACAATGCAGATATTGCATTCCCCACCTACCGTAAGGTCTGCATCATAAAGGGCCAACTGAGCCTGTCAAAAGCCTTTTCCGCATCCAGGTTCAGAACCACTGCCTCCATATCCAAATGATTTAACATGTCAATAATATTGATTGTGCGCTTGGTTTTGTCACCTGCCTAATATGCTGCAAAAAAAACAACTTAATCTTTTGATATAATCGTGAGTAGGTAAGTACCTAACCTGGTGGGTAGAATTCTAGTGAAAATTTTAAGACTGGCGTTAGACAATGCAATCGGGCGGTAGCTGGCCAGGTTCTGGGGGTCTTTACCTTGCTTGGGGAACACTGAAATATAAGAATGTAACAGAGAGCTAGGTAGTGGACCCCTATAGAAAGTTATTAAAAAGTGTTGTCATATGTGGTATTAATGTGGAGGAAAAGGTCTTATAGTAACTTTATGGGAAGCCATCGGGGCAAGGGGCCTTATGTAATGGCAGATTGGAAACGGTGGACAATATTTTGTCCCGGCTAATGTGCTGATTGAGTGCTTCCACTGCAGAATGCTCTAGGGTAGGGAGGGAGCAGCTATTTAGGTACTCACTTATAGGATCATTGAGTGTGGGCATGTCAGACCCTTGTGTTGTATACAGGTCTGAATAATAATCGCTGAAGATTTTTGCAATAACCTCTGGGCATAATGAGTTGCCCCTGATTTGTGTCGGAGCGCTAGAGGGTTGGATTTTGATGCCTGGTCTCTACCTTTTTGTGCTAATAGAGTATCAGATTCAGTTGCCAATAACAATTCCTGATGTTTCTCATCTCACTAGTGCTAGCCCCTTGATATCCCAGCTTAGTAGGTTTTTGCTACCATTGTGATAGGTGCATGATCTGATCGGGCCAATGTCTGTCTGGGTGGTCGCCCTAGACATGGGGATATTTGCAAAGTAATAATCGATTCTAGCATGTGTTTTATGTGGCTTTGAGAAGTATGTATATTGTTCATCCATGAGATGAAAGAGACACCAAACATTTAGCAGATTATATGTGTGCATTAGTTTGCAAAAACTGGCCGAGATCTGGGTGGTGGGCGAGGGTCAGACTGCCCGATCTGTTAACCGCTTGTTTAAGGAAGGTGTGTGTGATAAGTTAAAATCACCCACTTTAAGCAGGTGGGTGTGTGAGAGGTATCAGACAATGTCAGGCAATGTGAATTAGCAAGAGTTGGAAGCATACACATTGCATAAAACCATCTTTAATGTTCCCAGCCATCTTTGGAGAATAATGTAACGCCCTTCAGGGTCTATGATGGATTAAGTATTAGCAAAGGTGGTGTGGGTTTGACGAGTAGGAATATCCTCACCGATTTTTTCGATTTAGCTGGTGCCATGTACATTTGAGGATAGTTTTTTTTTGGCAAAGTTAAGGGTACCATCCTGGGTTAAATACGTCTCCTGTAGGAATGCAATATCACCTTTTTGCCTTTTCAATTCCTACAGAAGAAGCTTGCGTTTTCCATAGGAGTTTAGGCCTAACATTTAATGAATTATCTGGTCATGGCAATCAAAGATTTAGGCATATACAGCTACAGTGACCACCCTATAGCTGGCTATGAGGCCTCCAAACCTACTAAGCTGGGCTATCAAGGGGCTAGCACTAGTAACCAAAACCAATTCAAAGGAAAAAAAAAGATCATGAGAACAAGGGAAATAAAGAATAGTTTGGACAAGGAATAACCACACTAATAAGGCAAACATTAAAAAACCTGAGATAAGAGAGTATCCAAAATAATTCAGACTAGGACCTCCCTCCCGCTTGAGGACCCACCATGGAACAAGCCATCTGTGCATCAGTACCACATCTGGACAGGGTGGAGGACCTTTTGGGTAATGTGATCGGACCCACCGATCAAAACCAAACATTGTCATCTTTCCGATGGAGAAAATTATCTAAAATGATAGGGCACACAATCCTATAGCATAAGTTAAGAGAGAATAGGCACCAAGAAAAAAATACCAGCAGCAAAAAACACATCGTAAATGATCCAGAGTGCTTCCTGTTCCCCCCCTGGGCACTAAGCCAGCATCACAGTGGTCGAACCAGGCCATCCCCTATAGAGAGTAGAGACAATATTGTGCAAACTAAATTGGTTAGGTAATCTAATAACGATGAAAAAACAATGCAATTCAGCCTAGGATGACAAAACGAGTAAGAAAAAGCACAGCAGAACATAGCCTCATTATCAATGTAAAACAAAAATCATATATCATAGAGCTACGGAATCGGTGTTGTAGAGTCAGTAGAAATAGTTGAATGATGGCACCATCAAATTAGATGCTCCCCATTTTTCTGGTGATGCTCACTATTTCCTTCTTGAGTGAGAGATCATGGATCCTGCAGGTTACATCCCTCAGTCTGGTGGCAGGGCCTGGGGATCCCAGAGCTCTGTGGGCTTGATCAAATTCATTGGTTCTGTGATGGGTAGCCCTATGATATTGTCAAAGATAGTTTGGAGCACTGCCTTCAAGTCCGAAGATTGGGTAGCCTTGGACAGGCCTCCGACGCGGATATTGTTAGGGCGCCCCCTATTATCCAGGTCTTCTATATAGAATTTGAACTCTCTCAAGTAGAGGCTTGTGGGGTTACCTGTTCTGAGTAATCTGGGTTTTTGCTGCTTGTAATTCATCCATTGCGTGCATAGAAGGTCCAGATCTGTTAGTTGGGTGTCCCCAAAGTTTTGGACTGCCTGCAGCTGTATTGCCGAGCGATGATAAGCTGGGCGGCTCCGGACGCCGCTGAAGCCAGAGCTGAAGGAGTGGGCGCCATCTTGCCCTGCTGGGGTGAATCAGGGCTGCCATGGAAAGGTATTGCTGTAAAGGTGTTTTAATCGCCAGTTTGTGGTGTCCTTTTGCGGAGACCGTACCAGACTCTTTTGCCCTCTTCTGTCTACCCATTTTCACTGTGGTGCCCTCAGTTGTAGGATAAGAGTGCAGGCCGGAGCAGGAGCACCATAACATGTGTTCTTTTTGACAGCACAGTTGTTAGATTTTAAAAACTTTTAACCTTTAAAAAAAAGATCCTAGCTCTTTGTGGGAGGTTGATTTTCAGATCGTAATAGTTAATGTGCAATAAATCTTTTTAAATAGTTACTTACAAAGTTGACTACATACTGAAAATGGTAAGGTCTTTGTATCACAACCACTTCCATATATTGCTCACATCTATTTATATATATTGTTTTGTAATAGAGGGCGCTGAATTGTACTTTTACTGGGCTGTCATTACACATTCCATACACACAGCTGCATCTGAAAGATGGTACACAACAAATAAGCCAGTGCTTTTAATAATACATGTTGCAATGTCCTCCTGTGCTCACGTTACATGCCCTATGCAATTAATACCTTAATTTAGATAAAAAGAGCAGCTCTTCAAAATAATAACAAGTTCAGAGTAACAAGTAACAGGTCATAGTGGTGTTTTATACATAGAAGGAATGAAGCTAAATGAGCACTGGGCACAAAAAGAAAGTTAAAGCTGCTAAGCAAGACAGGCAACTTTACACTCTGCTGATCTGTAGTAAATGACACTCACTGGGGGTTACTAAAGAACAAGGAAAAAATCAGGCACAGAACAAATGCTGTTTCTTATCCTTTAGTGATTTTATTTGCCTAGTTTATCTACAACTGTGCCCATTTCTACTGCCATGCATGGGTTATTTATAAAAGATTGTGTCAAATTTCTGCTCATAGTGATTGGAGAAGGTGGCAGGACATGTACTGATTGGAGGACTGCAAGACAAGAAATAGCAAACACAGTAGGATGTACTGAATCATGGAGGATAAAAAGAAATTTTTTTATCTAATTGACATAACTCCTATGACTGTGCTTTATCAATATTTTTTGCCACAGCAATTGTTATTTTTAGCCTTTAGACTAGTGTTTCTCAATCAGGGTTCCATGGATGTTTAGGGTTCCTCCAGGGGTTGTTAGGGGTTCCTTGAGCAATAAACAATTTGTGCCTCTCAGGAAAGTTTAATAAATACCAATTATATTTTAGGTTATTTGAAAAGGGTGACATTCTTCGCACTGATTACCATGCTAATATACTGTGGGCTATGGATATAATAATAATAGAAGGAATTTCCTGAAGACCTGAAAGTTATTTCAAGTTGTTCCCCCCATGACAAAAAGGTCAAGAAACACTGTTTTGGACTAATTTACCTTTCTTTGTTGCTTTATATGTATCTGTTGCCCAAACTTTTTTTTTACATATTTGATACAGTGGTGGGGTTTTATAACCCTTGACTGTTTTTTTTATTTTGCTTTATGTATCCCTCTCTATTTGTCCTAGACCCTTGTGATAGAAAATCCAAACAGCTGTCACTGAGATTTCTACTCAGTTCCAGTTGTCAAAAAGCATTTTACAAAATGTTGGCAAGAGATACACTTATCTACATTTCTTATAGCAAAAACTGACAAAGGAACTGATGGAAGCAATATAAAAGGAAAGAAAGATTAATATAAATCATCAGAAAAATTATATTATTTCCTTCTAAAATGTACTAAGTAAGTGCTTTAAAATACAGCATCAGTAGACGCTGGTGTTGCCAATCTCACAGGGGGTCTATGAAACATCTCTGGTTGGAACAGTTATCTTTAGAAATATGGGAAACAATTATACAATTATATAATACACTCAACGGCTCTATAGTCCCCAGCAATCCAATGGTGGTTTTATTCTCTATGTTTCGGGGATCAATTAAATCTGCTAAAAGGAGTGTGCTTCACCACTTCCTCACAGCAGCCCGAACAATCATCCCAGGTTGTGGAAACAGACCGTGTCTCCTGAGTGAGTGGCTATTGGATTTAGAGTTCAGATGGAGAAATATAAGCTGATGTAGTTTTTCTAATACTGCTTCAAGGAGTCACCCTAGTTTTGAACCTTATGTTTTGTGACCAGTACAGTACTAGTTGGTGTTAAGGATGCAGATTTATACCCCCTTACCCCCCTGCCTTCCATCTCAACAGTAGCTTTGGTTTTCCAGGATACTGCTACAGCAGATTCACATCTGAACAATGCCTTGAGTTTTTTTGGTCGAATATAAAAGGGTAGATTCATTTTAGCCCAGCATTACCCAATAATTCCAGCAGCAGACAATGAAATTGTGAGCCAGTGGTGTGGGACAAGAGAAGGACCTCTTCTCTTACAATCTCATGGAATTAGATAATTGAGCTTCCTTCCAAGCAGGCACATACTACATTTCTTTGCTACTCAACATACATGAAAACATAAGTTTTGGACCTACACAGATCGAAAATGTCTAGCTTTCATTTCTATAGTTGGCACTGTTTCTCTGTGCATATAGAGCAGTAGACACTTTGCTATCTGCTATTGTATATTTTTTTTCACAGTTGTAATACCTTTTAACTGAAGACATCTGATTTTGTTTTGCTTTACACTGTATGTCCTATAAGCATAGAGTTCCCTGTGACCTGCAATTTAAAAGAATCCTCAAAGCCCAGATGGTTGAAAAACACTGACTTGACATTTTGTAGGACTAACTAAGGCTTTCGTTTCTTGTTTGACACTTCCATTTCTAGAATATCACCATTTGTAAATTTAAGTGTTAAGAATTAAAATTTACAAGAATTAAAAATTTATTTTTTTTGCTGCAACATGTTTTTCTTCTTAGTACTTCTTGTACTTAGATAGCGGTCCAGCATCTATTTAGTTGCTGGCATAAGTATTGGATATTCAGCCAAATGTCTCAGGACTGATTGGAATGTGTGAATTATTAAAGCTTTAATGCATCAAGTATTTAAATACACCTGCCATTTCCTGGAAACACGTTAAATAAGCCAAATGTATGTACACACCTTTAAACATCTTTACATATCATATGGTGATTTTAACTTCCTTTACTCAAATTGCTTGCCTTCCAAGAGACCAAGAAGACCAACCATCACAGTAATGGACAGATAGTAAAGTATTAAAGGAGGCAGCTCAGGTTTTCTTCTTCAACAAGTGTTAAATATTGCATATTGGAGCATCCCAAGTTTTTACAGCTCCTGGCGTATTCATAAAAATGTTTTGAAGATAAAAACAGTCATCTCTATGTTCTGCTTTTTTATAATGTAGTTGGCTACAGGTGTACATTAAACCGGTGCCTTCTAGAATATAAAATGTTGAATTCATAGTTGACACAAATTACTAAAGCACTAAAATCATTAATACATCTTCAAATTTACTTTTCAATGCAAGCAGTGTAGATACCTGAATTCAACCTGGTATCACATTCTATCAGTCCCTGTAGCAAAAGGCTTGAGTCTAAAAGGAAGAACCTATACAAGTCGCCAATCTGTTCATGTACATACAATAATAAGTATGCTGAATGACAGGGAGGTAACTGTTCTGCTACTTATTTCATTGTCCACTTACAGGTAGGGCTGGGTCAAGGAAGAAACTGAGAACATTTGGCATCAGAAAAACACTGACTACAGAATAAAACTCTAACTTGATTAATATGAGGTCATTTTTACAGCAAATATGTTTTGTTATAGCACCTTTAATGGGGTATTCATTTGTTTTAGGTTATTTTTGCCTGAGGTTTTGCCCATCTGACCATCAATTCACTGACCGAAATTAATGTCTACTGGGACTTATTCCATTCTTGAGCAGCAGTATGGCTCATGTGTTGATACAGATGTATTCTTTTTAGGTATCAGCAGATCAGCAGAGGTTTAATGGAAATGTTCTGCAATCTAAAAATATCAGGTATTTCAGAAATGCTAAATATTAGAATAATAATTAAAGGAAGAAGAAAGAAAATGTGATGCTTTTTGTACTGTTTACCTTAAAGTACCTTTGTTGTATGTCTTTCACATTTTACAGGATTGCTCTTCTATTTGTTAGTGTATTAATTATGGAAATTTGTAGACTAGCCACTAGACAGAGTTCCCAGGGGCCCAGCGCAATTATTCTATTGCTCGTTTAACAATTAGGATAAGAAGCATCCATATATGAAGTGCATTGTTTTCAATGAATCAGCTGACTCATAAATATGGCTTGTAAGGATATGTATAGCACAGTCATTTTGCAGTGATTATTAGCAAGCAGCATGTATATATAAAATTATAGGATATACATGGACACAAAGAGTTTACAATATTACTATGTATTTAGATTGTACACATCAAACTGATCTCTTTACCATGTATTTCTAAAAAGCATAAAAAAGATATTGCATTACTTGTAGATCAGTGCTTCTCTTTTTACACCCTTGAAATAACTTTCAGGTCTTCATTGAACCCCTGCTATAAGTACTGTATCCACAGCCTACAATATATTAGCATGGTGGTCAGTGGGAAAAATGAAAACCTTTCAGATAGCCAAAAAGATATTTGGTATCTATTAAACTGACCTGAGAGGCACAAATCGGTCATTGCTCAAGGAACCCCTAACAAACTCCGGAAAACCCTGGTTGAGAAGCTGTAGATGGGTAAGTTGATGGACTGTTTACTAGGAAACAAATCATTAAATTTACTCTACAAAGCAAAGTGAGATCAGTGAAAGAAAAAAATAATGATTGGTTGCCTTATTAAAAAATAAGTCATACCACTTGACTGGGGGTTTATTAATGCATCCAATCAATAGATGGGTCTGGAAGTTGCCAGCCATAGTTCTTCGCCAAGCTGTTAAACATTGTAGAAGTTAGCCTATGTTATATTCAGGCCAGGAATGCACTGCCCGATATTAATTTAATTCATATTATCTATATTAAAAGCTTCCAGCTATCAGGGGAGAAATGAATCTCCCAGCTTGGAGGACAAGGAAGGGGGGCAGCAAGGGTCCCAGGAGTAAGCGAGGGCCAGAAGTGTAAAGGAAACCTGATTAAAAATGATCAGCACTTTATTAAAAATAATTCTGATTTATTTCTCCCTCAGCAGAACATAAATTGTGTTCAGAGATAGGAGGTGTTGGCGCTGCCCGGTAGACTGGAAATGCCGTGCCAGCTCTTCCTGCAGAATGAGTATTACTGTCCATGCATTCATATCATCTCTTTCTTTCTCTCACTGGCCTTCTCTTTGCATAGAGTTAACATATCTCTTGATTAAGCATGGATTCCCTAACAGTATGGTGATGTTAGGACCTACAGACTGAATATCTATGTCTACAGCACATACACAAATTATCCTTCTCTCTGCAAGAATGTGTTGTGTTTATTATAATAGAATAACAATGAGCTTGAATTACCTCATTCATGCTACAACAGGACCTCAGGATGAAACAGAGAAGATACTGGAGAATGGTTCTACATATAGTGGAGAGTTGCCACGTTGTATCCCCTCTGTGACACATATATTCTACATTGCTAAAATATACATAAAGGTGAAGCAAATGTAGAAAGTGTAAGTGGATGCAGATATAAAAGATTTCCATTTAATTCAATTACATGTTAAAAATGACCTCAATCTATGTTCTAGACTCCTGTAATCTGTATTCAGAAGGTGCGAAAAGGTGCCATGACTGCCAATCAGACTTTACTGCATTGCACAGTGCTGTGACTCTAATAAATGCAGTTTGCTGATTGAACAAAAGAATACCATGATTACCTCATCAGCGGTGAAAAGAAAATTATCAAGAATTTGTACAGTGTTTGGCACAAATGTCTGAATTACAAAACTAGCTGAACTGAACTGCACATTTTTCAGTAGAAATAGGAATTCACATATATGTATTCCAATTGTGTCTGTTTGCCTACACCGCAAAATATTATGTGCAATAATTGCTACATTTTTATATTACATGTAAGATTATACTTAAAACACTAAGAAATAAAAAAAGTCCCCGGTTACATAAGAGATAGGGACTGTAGGTTTGTTCTTAAGTTAAATTTATATGTAAGTCAGAACAGGTACATTATTTTAAAAAAAATGCAATTAGGACAGAGGTTTGTCTCAACCTTGTGTTAGGCAGCATGGGGTCAGTTACTGAATCAATCACAAACAAAGAAAAAAAAATGTATGGAGCCTAGATATCTAGACATCTTGCTACCTTCTGGAGCAGGTTGTGCTTTGGTATGCAAAAAGAAAACAACTACAGTCTTTGTCTTGGTCATTAAAGAGTTACAAACGGTTGCAGATCAGCAAAAGACCTCTGCAAGTCATGCAACCCCCCCCCCCCCCCCCTTTTAAGCCTCTGTCCTGCACACGAACAAGCAGGGAAGCCTGTACGCATCTAGGAGTTTTCTGTATGTCAGATGTCCTTAACTCGGGGATCTGTAGATCTCACCATCTATGGAGTCACTGATTTTTTTCCAATCCAGGAAGGAAATCCAGTTTTCATTACAGGACTGCTGCTATGTACACTTTTAAAACCATGGACACAAAAATGAGATGAAATTATGGTTGGTTGATGGGCTTTAGATGTGTGCCATTGTATCATTTTGACATAATTTTGAGACACTTCTGAGATCATTCAAAATTCATTGACAGATGTATTTGACCTGCAGTTGGCTTTCTTCAACCTGCAGTTGTATGTTAACCAAAAAACTTGCTGGAAGCGAGCAAAAGCCCATTGACACTGACCCTTAAGATATCTGCAGTCTCTAAAACTCGATTAACCGTTAACGAGTTACTGGGGATCTTTCATCTTTTTTTTTTTTTTTTTTTTTAGTAAGCCCTTTACTGTGTATGCTGTGGTGGGTTTGTCATAGAATCTGTGCACTGAAGGTTCTTTATATAACTACAGAGCTCAGGAGTTCATTTCTCTATTATTGATCCAAGACTATGCTAATTTCTTGTGACTTTCATCCAACCTCCAAATTACAAAAACTGCTAGAAAGCAAAGCAGGGAAATGCAGCAAAATTAGAAGGAGAGGCGTAAGTCCCACAGAGTTGTTTGAAATCCAATTTCCTTAATTTGTCCATGGTATATGCACTTCTGCACCACAGATAGAGAATAACAATGAGTTCCAACATAGTCAATATATCACATGAGCTAACAGTCCATCCTACACAGAAAGAAGAGTTACCCAGGTAACCCAGTGTATGGTTGTATAAATCAGCATCCTCAACCCCAGTCCTTGGGGGCCAGAGTCTACACATGTTTATTATTTCTTTTTTAGTCAGCAGTAAATGTAATAGAGAATGGTTAAAAAGAGTCATAAAATGTTTATACTAATATCTGGCCTGTATATATTACATCCAACAGGATGTAATATGTGTGGACAATTTTAGTTTATTTTTGATTGTTTTTCACTGGATGTTAAATATCATTTTATGCATACAGGTAGTCCCCAGGTTACATTTGAGATAGGGACTGTAGGTTTGTCCTTAAGTTGAATTTGTTTGTAAGTCGGAACAGGCACCTTATTTTAATAAATGCAATTATTAGGCAGTGTGGTGTCAGTTACTGTATAAAATCCTCACTGTGATTTAATCACAAACAAAGCAAAGATTCAAGCCTCCGCTCTGAGTGAGCAGGGAAGCCCGTTCGTATCTAGGAGGCGTCCGTATGTCAGATGTCCTTAACCCGAGGACTGCCTGTATTTTCAATCCTGTTCTGAAGCCTTTTTTATCATACATTTTGGGAATTTCAGCTCATGTTTTAATTTGTAAAAGACTTGTTACACAATTTTTTGATTGTGTGGGGAGATTTATCATTTTCCCTATCACAATCCTCTGCAGGGCTGCGTTGCCACCTATTACCCACCCCCCTCCCAGATTTCTTTCATTATATTATACAGTGTACTATGTTTAGTAATTTGTGAATTCAGTTCAATGAATTCATCAACATTGTCTATGAAACTTTTTTATTTGCACTAACAGTTATATTTTCATGACAAGCTTTTGGGGTATCAGGTTCTTCAGTTCGATGCAGTGCTAATTGAACCAATAAAGGCACCTCAAATGACCTGACAACTTAACTTTAGGTTTGAATTAAAAAAAAGTATTGCAGACAGTACTCAACTGTGTACATTGATTCTCAGATGTATTTACAAATTATTCTCTGTCATTCCTTCCAGTGACCCTGGCAGATTTTGGATTTTTTTGGCTCAGCATTATTCTTCCTGAGGGAAAGCACCTTTTTTATTCTCTTTGATTGTCTTTGTTTTCTAAATCCTTGACAGCTGGGGCATCTCTTTAAAAAAGCTGCCTATACAAGTTTAAGTTTGCTTACGTTGTCATGATTTTTACAACCCACGTATGAAATGTTTGATTTTGCCAGTCTAGACTGAAAGTGCCAAAAGTAACAATATGGTATTACCTGCCTTTGACATGTTTTAGGTCTGAACAATGTCATGTCACACCAGAAATAAACATATTCTTTCTGGACCCAAGTTCTTTATTTATCAGGTTTTAAATTGTGTAAGCCATTGTTAGTTTTTTAATGTTTATATTTAACTGTTTTTTTTACCTGCCGCTGCAAACCTGGCACAATCAAGAGTTCTCTAGTGACTGGATTGTTAGAATTGCTTGAAAAGGGGGAACTCACCTGCTTTCTAAATCTCTCTTTCTTGCCAAAGCCAAAATGTAGGTAATCAGTGAGGATAAACAACAGGTGAGTGTTTCATATCCCTACTGTGCCTCCTAAAGTTACCCTACTGCTGATGAGTTTTCACCATCAGAAAGATTGTAAAGATCACACAGGCCAAACAGTTTATTTGTTTAGAAAGCAGAAAGGTAGAAATGCATATTCTCTGCTAGCATGCTATGGGAAAGCAGTGGTCTTTCTGCACAGATCCACCATGCCTCCTACTGAGTCAGAACTATAGATCTCCAATCAGTAGAGAACCTGAACTTTGCTCATTGTAGGAATAAAGGTTCAAAGCAACAGAATGTGTGAAGATACCACTTTAACCACACAGAGAGTAAGAGTACTTCTCTACAATGCTGGTTCTGGTGGGGACAGACGTGTGGCTATAAAATTACAAAGAAAAATATAAACTTAAAATACTGCTTATACTTATTATGTTTACTCTGTATTACTTTTATGAGAAAAGTACAGGTACATTTTATATTAAGCATTATTTACAGCTGTTGTTTACTATGACTTTCAGGATTGTGTATCGAGGAGTAAGTCACCACCTATGAGAATAGCTTTTAGCCAAATTAGATTTAGCTTCCAGGGATAGTTTAGATACTATTTGCAGGGTGCAGTGTCTGTACCTTTCCAAGTTTTTGATCACAGTTAGCAGTTACCGAATGATACCGACAGGTTTAGGATTATGAAGCAGGTAGACAGAAACTGATCTGACGGTTGCTGTTCAGTTTTGGCTCCCTTCTTTTCTCCCTTTGGTAAGCGTATTTCATGTGTTTGCATTGCCAAGAATATCAGTATTGATATGAAGGCAGAACAGGGAGAAGCAGAGTGTAAACCAGCTGAGATTCTGCCAGGAAGCAGTGCAAGCAAGAATGAGAGGGTCTGACAACCTATACAGGGTATATGTGAGATGAAAAAAGAAGCACAGCACCTGCTGCTTGCTTTGGGGTATGCTACAATAAAATACAAAGCATTTTGGAAACATGCCACCCATAAAGTGTACATTATAGGCAGTATTTAGTTAAAATATGCAGTAGGTCTAGGTGTAGTGATGCCCCAGTATGCTCTAACACAAAACATTGGAACCTCCAGGGAAATCCTACACAGCCCAAATCTCACTTACAGAGAACATTTGAAGCAAGCTGTAAATAGATAGCCTAAAATACATTTTTCCAGCCTTTTAGGCTCATTGGTTCACAAACCATATGCAGATTAATTAATATTATTTTTAAGGGATCCGTCGGTAGCATTATAAATTTCAAGCCAAGAAATCTCCTACCCCACCCCACAACTCCTGGCAGGAATTTATTTCCGCAACCCCAGCAGCACCCACAAACTCTACAGAAATTCTGGATTTTTTTTTTACGTGACACTGACAGCACATGGTCACTTTTTTTACCATGGCATGCCTGATAAAAACAGCAGTAATATTCCAGTGGCTTGTCACGATATGCCTACACTTTACTGCTTTCTGGACACTACAAGTACTATGAACACACTGCATACTGTGGCCTTACTACCAGAAATTTCAGGTTTATTGTGATAGTGAAAAACAACTGCCTAAACATTGTTCTATGTGTATGACCAGGAAAAAGGGTCCCCTGCCATTGTTCTTTTAACAGCTAAAGTATATACAGATTTCTGTTTTAAAAAAAAAGCAGTGGGCTTATCAGAAAGTTTTTCTCTTGGTATAGTCACTGCTTTGTAAACTATTAACAATAAAGCATTATTTTTTGCTTATGTAGTAAGATGTATTTCTGCATTAGGATGTGGCAGATCTTGCTTATGGGGATGGGGCCCAGACAGGTAGATGGGTATTTTACAGATAAACAGTAAGCCTATAAGCCTATATTTTTTAAAGGCTGTAGCTCAGTGTTTTAGGCACAATCACCCCCTAATTTTGCACTGCTCATTGAAAAGACAGTACTCAATTAAATTCTCTCTGATTAAAAGTAAGGCTTAAAGCTGACCTCAAGGATGAAGGCTAATTTTTATGTAATCTTTCCCCTCAAAGGATAAAGACGTACAGACCTTTAAGGAGGAGGCAGATATTTGGGTGATGACAGGGGAGCCCTCTTCTTCCCTATAGTGTGAATACTGCTTCTGCCTTATTAAAGCGTACCTAAACTCAGAAATTCGGACAACCCTTTTTGGACAACCCTTTTATGTATAGTAAAATTTCTGTTTGTTTGTTTTTTGTTTGTTTTTTAAAAAGGGTGCAGCACCACCCCCTATTTCTCGATTGCCAGGATACCTACGTTACGCATCCCAGGAGGCTCTTGGGTGCTCGGGCATGCGCAGAAGGAGCTTTTTCATGAAAAAAATTGCTGATCTGACGCATGCACAGTCTCAGCATAACTTTATATCCTCATTAGCTGCACACAGTGTCAGAGCAGGGGATGCCGAGAGACCATTTACAGCCAAAGGGAAATCCAGGATGGCGCAGACTGCAGAGCAGAGGACTGACAGCCTTGTGCCTGATCTTCCCTGCTGCTACTGCAAGGGATGCTGATGAAGAAAATAAACAGGGCACGCTGTTCTACGGTGGCCTACAGTACTGGGTCACCTGCCAGATAATTGTTTTCTAACATCTGGAGACTATCCTTTTACATTACTAGTGGGAATTCTCTACAGGTGTGGAAGAAGAAAGGTACGGATGGAATTTGGCTTATCAAGCTGTAGTCTGGGAGAAAGACTGACTAGTCCTACTGGCTGGATAGTGGGAAAATGGGTGGAATCAAGGGTACTGATTTAAGGGGTGATTATCCAATCATCGCTATAAATGAATATTAATAGCATCAAAATCCTTGCAGTTCTTTTAGAAAATTGCCTCTGGTATCCATTAGCTGGCATGGAGTCAATATTGTTTTGGGTATGTGCATTGACAAGAGCAAAATTGAATAGCGCTGCTAATGCATTCCCAGAAATAATTGATCATATTACGGAAAAGCCCACAACTGTGTTCTCTTTATTTTTATTTCTTCCTTGGTCTGCATCCTTATAATGCAAATTTCAAAAAAACAAAAGCCTCATGGCACAGGGTTTATATTGGCGCAGTCTAGAAATACAGACAGATTTACCAAGGGAACTGCTATGCTCTGCCATTTTAAAATTCAGGATGCAGTGTAGTGAAATACCTTTTGTCATTATTTGCTAAAGCACAGCTAGCTGTGACATTTCTGCTTTGTGTTAAACCATCTATGACATAGTCCATAGCTATGCCTGCATGACTTTAAAGTCCCTTGGAACAGTTTGTTCAGTTAAATGGATGGCATGTATGTCCTGAGTGCCACATCCATATGGTAAGAGGCTGGGCCCTGCAGTCAAGTTGCCAGCTCACACTCCTCCCTGGGATGCCCTTGAGCTGGTCAGACTGTGGGACAGTGACAGAAGGCAGCAAGCAGGAGCACACAGGCAGGATTTTGGGTAATGGAGCCTGAAATGCCACAGGATTCAAAGTATTCTGCTATAACGGGGACATCTTTCACAGATAATCATGCACTCACTGGAGTCACTCAGCACATGGCCTATATCTCAGCATGACCTGTCTTTAAAGTCTCATTCATGGCATAATATATGTATCTAATTCACATTGCTTGTCTGTCAGTATGTCTCTCACACGCAGCATGGGTGCGTGTCTGTCTCACATTTAGTATTAGTGTTTGTTTAACCAACTCATTCACAGTAAATTCAGTTTTGTCCCTTCAACGGTCTGCTTGTCAAGCTGTGCTTGTCCTTCCGCATTACCCCAGCAACGGCCTGTCTTTATAAATTATGTCACACTATGCCTGTCTGTCTCTTGGCCTAGCCTGGCCTGTCTCTCTGTATCACCCTGTGATTTTCAGTTTGACTTTAAGCATGAATACTTTGTCTTCCTGCATTGTATGTGCAATCCATTCACAGCACAGATTCTGGTGCTCAAACAGTTACTTGCCCTTATAAATTAATATACATTTATGTGTGAGTGGAATTTGATCTGCAGACAGCATTATCTTGGATTAATAGGAAGTGGTTCAGAAAAGGAAGACATAGAAGACGTAGGGAGTAAAGAACAAGAGGGCATAATATACTGCAAGGGGTTCTCCAGTGGGATTTGGGAACATTGGGAAGTCCTTGGAAAGGCATGTGTGGCAAATGTGATAAAGTGTGAATAATTAGGCATTTGCTCCTTTCATGTTATTCCTAGGAAGGTAACCTCCTGAGAGGGATGGGAGGACGTGTGTGTACCCACCTCATATGTGGTTCATGTAAGAAGCTTTGTGCTGTAGGGGGAGGCTAGCAGAGTGGGCTGACAGCGCCAGAAACTCAAACAGAATAATTCAGCGTGTTTTCAGTGGGAGCCCAGAAAGATAAGTGAACTCTAATAGATACACAGTAAGGACGAAGGTAGGCAGGGAAGCAAGCTGGCAAGAGTGGTTGTATACACTAAAAGTATTATCACCTTCACCTCCATGACAAAGGAGAAGATCCAGCAGATGCGATAAACACCCATTTGCAGATGAAATGAAATCTAGTGCAAACAATCACTCAAAGGGATAAAGATTAGTTCCTTTATCATCATGGCACATAATATATCTGAATCATGAATACTAAGGCAATTTATAACAACAACCTATGTTTTAGAATACATTCTTGCACTGGGTAAACATAATTTGACATTTTTAGGCTGTTTTGTGTATTTCTTTTAACTATTTGGTATGGGGCACTGGTTTCACATGATAAAATGGGGCATGTTAATAACTAGAAAAATAAAAACAACTGGCTGACACACAATAGCTGAAGCGGAGCAGAATATTAAATATAATAAATAAAATAAAAAGAAACATGGTTAAACTGTTTACAGAACATAATGCATCAGTGGAATTTGTATAAGATATAAGACAAGTAGGCAGAAGTGGCTCAGGGCTTAACAAACTGCTAAAGGCAAATTTAGAAGGTATGACCCAAAATCCTGCAGTAAACCTGAACTGTGTGTGTATGACACACCACATGTCTTTCTCAGACTGCAGCCTAAGGCAATTGCATTGCTTTCTTTATATATTTCTGTTTAAATGATCAATTTATGCATGGAGGTATATTTTTTTAGTTAAGTTTATAAAGGAAAAAATAAACGTATAAACTCATAGTGTTTTGTTAACAATTTAATAAGAGACATAATGGTGTAGGTTACTGCCAATATTAAAATATTACAGCATTTAAGCTGAAATCTGGCCAGTAATGTGGGTCACCCTTTCCGCTGTGAAGGGTTATTGGTTCATTTTGTTTAGGTAATGACTGAAGCAAGGTAAAACTTAACTGACTCCCTAATCCCACAGCGGCCTGAGCTCTTCTTCCTCTTCGCTAGACTGGGTTCACTCAGCCATTCCTAAAGCCTTGTACTGTACTACATTTTCAGCTTTATATTCAACCATTTCGAAAAATCCAAAGGAAAAATCATCAGGACACTGCTAAGGGACTCCCAATGTATGGTAGATAGGAACTTACACTTGTTTGTTTTGCTAAGTAATTAGTTTTGCCTAGTCTAGAACAAAGAGACAAAACCCAAGGGGTATAACTTTGAGATTTTCATCACCTTCTGGCATCTCACCTTTTTTCTGTGAGTGTTTGGTCTGTACCGAAGCCCCTGATGGTAGAGGTGGATATTAAGATCAGACAAAAACAACAATTAGGAACCAATCCACCAGACCATATAGGATGGTAAAATGGGGCAACAGCAAACCTGAAGCACAAAGCTGGGAGTTAAAAGATTGTTATATTAGCGATTTAACTCTAGGCAAAGGATATAAAGTGGGTTAATAAACTTACCAAGAAAGTTCATAAAGTTTAAAGGGAAAACTTGACATAATATTGTGTGGAAATTTGGGCAAAATAGAAAGTGGCACCAACACAGGTTTAAATGCACATAAACAACCATATAGCACTTCTTGGTCAAAAGTCTGCTTCTGATCAATACACAGAGGCAACCAGACAGCAGGGCTGGGGGAAATATTGCATTAAAGTTACAGAGGTTATAGGATACAAAGAAAGGGCTGAGCACAAACACCCAACAGCAGAGACTAGGTGGAACCTTAGAGGTTGTGCTGACATTATAAAAACAGCATAACTGGTAGGACAGAAACGCATAATTTTTTATATTTATATTTGTTTGGATTATTATTATTGTAATAATAAACATAATAATTAAATATATGTGAAGATAAAATGAGGGGAAAAGAGAACAGTTTGGGTAGGAGGGGTAAGAGCAGAATAAAGTCTCCCGTATATCTTGAGGAATATACTTAGTCCTGTGAAATTGAAAATGAAATATAAGCTGAATTAAATGCAATTTTGGAGAACTGATAAGTCATACAGAAAAATGAATATAAAGGGCAGCACACAGAACTTTTTAAAAATAAGTTCTTGGTATTTCAGATTTGCAATCAATTTTTTAGACACATGGAAAAAAATGGCAGAAATTTTTCAACAAATTGAAAAAAGGATAACAAGACTTTTGTGCCACAACGTTCTGTTCCCGTCAGAACTGTTTGTCTTTCCATACAAGACAATAGGAATACAAAACAGCTAGAAGCAGCCTAAAATGGAAGTCAAAACAGGTGAAAAGCCCATGTAAGGGAAAATAATTAAGAAGAATTTTAAACTGATCCGAGCAGACAAAGTTCATTAAATCAATTTTGCAGTAAGGCAATATTTGTTCTTTTGCCAGGTATTTTCCCCAAAGTGTTCCTCTTTATATTGTATGTAGGTATGACTTGCTTCCTGTTTGTTTTAGTCATTCCAGGTGACTTGTGCTAGCCCCAGCAACCATATCCAAAGTTTTCTCACAATTCAATTTTCACACTTAAACAATTGAATACCTTTGTAAGCCCCCAGCATGCAAAAATGTCCCAAAATTAGTTGTCCCAAGGTAACTGATATTGGAAATGACTTATCCTACCTCTTTTTTGAATTATTATTCTTACTAGATGCTGAAAAGGTGTTTTGTAAATATTATGCAAAAACATCCCTAAGAATAAACTTAGGAACAATGTTTATTGAATCACGGTCCTTATGTTATAATAAAATAACTTTACACCACTACCTAAAGGAGAATTAAACACCTGGGTGGGTGGTGAGCTTCTGGCATAATCAGCTAATATGCACAGAATCCTTGCTGAATATGTCACATACTTACCCAGCGCAGTCGATGTTCAGCGATAATAAGTCCAGGACCTGTCTTCAATGCATCCTAGGGAGCTGCCACTTCATCACGGCTCCATGGCAGACTTCCATGGACATGGCAATCCTGTTCATTTGTTAGATGATAAAAAAACCCTGCTCATACAGGTTTAGGGCTTAAACAAACAGCCACCAGGAAACTTTAATAAAAGAGACATTGCGCTGTTTTTTATTATTTTTTCAATTTAAGTCTCAACTTGCTTAAATGAAGTTCCCCACTGTCTGAGGCAACTGAAAGCAACTTGCATGGCTAAAAAATCTTTTAAAATCACCCTAATTTCACTATTTCATTGGGTAATTTTATAGGTAATTTCAATTTAGCAAAAAAAAACCCCTGCTTTCCATTAATTCAAATAAAATAAATAATCCAATGGTTAACTGACTGACTGACCTTACACACTTATTTATTCAACATTTGCCTTCTTTTAGTGTATCTGCATTTCATTTTGAGGGGGATTTTTTTAGATATGCCATTTTATTGTTTGATAGAAAGGGGTTCATATAGTTCACAAATTGATTTAAATAGATCTCTTAGAAATTTATCTCTTTCTCTCTCTTCTTCTGTCACTTCCCTCCCTCAATATTCAGGACTGTCCTCCCTATCCTAGCTTCACTACCTAATAAAGCAGGCCATATGTTACAATCTCATTTAGTTTAACAAGAACATTGTACAAAGTGCTAATTAATAGTAGATTTGAATGTAAATTCAATAAACTATTTAGGTAGAATCTGCCGTTTGCAGAAGACTTTCTATCATAGGCTGGGCTCCACCTTTGCCCATGGTTTATGAGCCTTCTCCATTCTACATGTCTGCCTACCTACAGGTGACATATCATAAGTGCAATAATTACTTCTTTTTATCTGAATAAATATTATTCATGATTAATGCTAGGTCTGTTAGCTTTCTTTCTCCTTTTCTGTTTATTGTAGTGGGTCTTTAGCCTCTATGGTAGCAGTTGTGAATAAGGCCCTATATGTCCTTTTATTTTTCTTTATTGTACATGTTTTTTTTTGCATGCAGGTGTTGTTTGAGTTTTGCTTCTGTTTATTTATTTTATTCTAAATGTTGTACTGTACACATACTTATGGAAAAAATGAATAAATAAAGGATAGCTTTGACAATGATTTGCATGCAAGAGGCTACATTTTTCATAATATGGTATTTTTAAACAATGATGACTTAAGCTGCGTACACACGTCCAATTTTTATCGTTGGAAATGAACGACGAACGAACGACCGATTGGCCAAAAATCGTTTGTAAAAAAAGTAACCAACGACGCCGACGAACGAGGATAGTCGTTGGAAATGAACGACCGGACCAGCAGATCGGATTGGACGACGATTGTTGACCATCTATCGTGTGTACGGTTGTTCAGTGATCATGCATGTTCTGAGCATGCGCGATGAACGAACGTTTGATCGATACAGGCTGTATTGTGTATGTGAGTGTGTGTGTATGTATATATATTCATATATATATATATATATATATATATATATATACCTAAATAAATATATATATATACTGTGTATATATACGTGTGTACAATATCTTTGAACGATCGTTGCTATATGATCGTTCGCAGATATCGTGCAGGATCGTTCGTTTACAAACGATAATAGTTGGAAGTGTGTACGTAGCTTTAGGAATACATAGTCAAAAATTGCAATCCTGACAATCCATGGGCCACAAATGAACAAGTAGATACAATACACAGGCAACAAACATTTAAAAAGAAGCATGTATGTAGATCAGTCCCACTGAGTATTTATTAAGGCAGTGCAAAATATAATGACAAAAGTCTTATCAACATCATTGTCTAGTTTATTTCTAAGTAGCTACCATGGGACACTGGAGTAGGAGGGACAGGTTTATTTGAGATAAAGAACAGTGATAAGACCAAATTTAGCAATGGGCTACAGTGACAATTACATTTTTTGCTACTGAGAAATATTTCTTGTTGACAGTTTTCTCATTAGCATCACATTGATCAACCTTAAACACATGACTTGTATATTGGAACACTAATTATTATACAGGAAAACTAATTATTATATCAGAAGAACTTCTATATATTTAGGTGTACATTAAAATGTCTATTATATTTTCATTTATAGCATACATGTAAAAATAGTCAAGAAACAAGGAACATGGCTTCATTCTGCCTCTTTCATGGGAGGAAATAAAAGGTTGTTGTTGTGGAAGTGACGACAGAGGAGAAGAGAACTCCCTTGTCATTGCTTATAGTTCTGCCTTTTCCTTCCTACATGTCTCTTCCCCCTGCTCCCAAAACTTTACAAAGAAAAGACTGGAAGTTATGATGTCCCATGTTATTACCATTGTGATTTATGGTTTACACAGAATAATTATTAGACTGCACATTATGAGGGTAAAGATTAGCTTTAAAAAAATCTTCATCCTGGAGTTTAGTCAAATCTATTTGAGTCAAAATCTGTTAAGTATATATATGGGTTTTGTTGCTGTAAGATACAAAATCATTATATGAAAACATTTTCTAATTAGGGGATCTAATAAACCATTATATACATTATTATGATCTGTAAGAAACTGTATGTAATTAAATATATCAGAATTGAAAAGCTAGCAAACTGAAAGCTAAATCCCAACATAACAAGTAGAAAAAATAATAAACCCTGCCAGTTTTTAGTCACCCAGTTCTTTGAGTTTAGAGTAACTGAAGTCCCTGGTTTTGTAACTCATGAGTTCCCAAGTGCCTGTGCAAGGAATTTTTAATCATATTGTAGAGTGATGATATCTTTGGGTAGCAATTTAACCACATTGCATAAACTTCATGCTATTAATCTCCTCCATAGAGTTTAATGGTCCAGGCGATTAATTACTCATTTAAGAGATTTTTGCGGCACTTCCGAGCAGGAAATGGGAGATTCATCTCATGAAATTAATCTCATAAAACAGCATAAAGCATTATTGTGTTTACTACAAAAACGATCTCATGAGAATTTATCACAGGAATTAGGATTCCCCCTATAGCAATAGCATCAGGCTCAGAATCATGACATTACAAAATAAATGAGAAGCCTGGCAATTCATGGTCTGCTGGGCTGGAAAGCTTCAGTACTTTATGATGGTTTTATTAAGATCTCCATCTAAACATTGATCAGCACACTTTCTATTGACAGGACAAAGGACATCATCTGCAATGATGGACTTGGGGTAAATAGCATTCATGCACAACACTTTGAACTCTTCCATTCCACTGAAATGGCATTACCACAAAAAACTCTATCAAGATTCCTAAATGCTTTTTTCCAGTATTTTACTATTAAAATAGCTGGGGTCACTACAGCTTAAAATAACTGGAGAACATATTAAAGTGTTTTAAAGTAACCCTGTCATATAAGTACTATAGGAGTTTCCTAGCTGGTATTTAATTTCTTGTTTTGCAACCAGAATATTATAGCTGTTGAAGTGGGACTAGTTCCGCAATTAATGAAAAGCCAGCAAGCAGGATTTTTATTGCAGAAGGGTCAAGTGATGTTCCTTCTGAAATAAAACCTATTTACCTGCCTATTCACAATCCTTTTTCACATGTGCAGCAAAGTGTAGGATGCTGGGATATGCTGGGTATTAAGGAAAGGGGTTTAAGAAACCCCTAGCAACCTCCGGAGGAAGCTTAGGGTTCCACAAAACCCTGGTTAATAATGACTGCTCTGAGTTTGCTGGGTGTGCTCATATCACATTAAAGAAGGCAGAACCCAGCAGTATTTCCAGGCTTTTTGAAAGTTTATATAAGGTAAGGTAAAAAAAATGCACAATTACATTGTATGTAAATATAAGCTTATGAGAGGACTTTTTATTGAAATACATGATTTGTCAACAAAGTATCCTTAAAAGGGTTCTTACAGATCAGTAATAGCAGATCTACAACGAGGATGTATTTCCAATCGAGACATATTTTAATATGTCATAGTTATCTTCAGCACAGAGAACGGGAAAATCCAGCATTTTCAGTGAGTTTTCACAGGAACAAAAGAACGAGAGATATTTTGTGACCCAGTAAAATCATGTGTTACATGTTCTAGGTAAGCAATCTAAATAGTAAAAAAATGTGGGTAAGAATGACAATTCAACACAAATGCAGGCACTGTTTTTGTTTTGGGCCTTGGAGCAACAATGTGTGTTGGTAGAATTTTAGTGTTTCTCAAGGCTAAAGCTAAATGCAAACAACTTATTAAAATAAAGTTTGTTAGTGATTGTTTCAGGCGACTGTTTTAGATATAATCGTTGCATAGATATGTTCTGTTCTTTGGAGAGGGTTGTGGAAAGAACCAGCAGAAGGCATCCAATCCAGGAGCTAAATAGTTAAACAGTAGTAGTTGCTAGCATTTGGTCACTGTTGGAAAATCTGTAAGGATTGAAATATGGGGTCTGGCATTGCTGACTTGTTTTTCAAGATGCCACTAATAGGGCTGCAATCCTGGTTCTAACATCTCTTTCTAGTAAGTCACTAACCTGGTGCAATATGTAGCACAATCGTCCTAAACATACATAGGAAGCAATGTCTGATGCTTCCACCAATGCATTGTGTACAGTGTGTTTTCCAATGAACTGCTGCATGCATTTCTATCCATTTCTGTGCACTGCCCAATTTATTCTAATGAATAGGACCTGCATCATAACTGACAGCAATGCAGGTGGGCATGCATGTGGTATAATGCATTTAAACATGCAGCAACTGCATACTTCCAGTGTGAGCACTTAAGGAAATATCAATCACAGGATTATTATCATTAAATAGTCACTAGAAGATCACTGGAAGAGAATCTGGATTCATCAACCAATAGCATCATTTATAGGGACGAGCGAGCAAGAATAATAAGTTCAATCTTGCGGCGAATCGGGCCTTTCTCGCTTACCGAAAATGTAAGCAAGAACGGCCTTCTGGTTCACTAAGAGGTCGAGCTCTCGCCGAACAGAAGGATTTCCAGGGCTGCATGATGCAGCCCTGGAAATCCTCTGCAATCCCTGGGCACTATAGGTTAACTAACCCTGGGATCGCACACTCTTCTCAATGAATGAATGAATCATTGAGAAGATGCCCAGCACAGGACAACCTCCTGACATTCTAATATAAGTATCTCTTACAAATGATACATTTGTATCTGTAACAAATGTATCATTTGTAAGAGATACTTATTTTACAATGTCAGGAGGTTCTCCTTTGCCAGGAATCTTCTCAATGATTCCATCTGTGGCTGCATGGTTCCACGAAATTTCAGCGAACCGATTTCGCAAAACCATCAGAAGAGGAAATTAAAACAGGAGGATTCCCAGAGCTGCATTGAGCCCTGGGAATCTCCCTGTTTGCGATCCCCGGGGGAATAGAGGTTAGTTAACCTCTAGTGCCCCGGGGATCGTAGTGGAACTGCAGAGTTCATCTTATCACAGCTGTGGCTGCAATCATTGAGAAGAGTGTGCGATCCCCGGGGCACTGGAGGTTAATTAAGGTTCACAGCAGAAACACTTGAAATTTTTATAAAAATGTAAAACTATTATAACACATTCACACCAATTTATTATTGAATACAAATTCATCTAATGAAAAATAAAATAATATTTGTTTTAGGCACTAGACAGTGCTTAGAATCTGTCTAGCTCAGTGTTTAGAATCATAGAATGATGCCAGAAAATGCACTAAACATTCTTGCTAAATGGCTGTTGCTACAAAAAAAAAAAAATAATAATATTAAAATTACTGAATACGTCACTTGTGTGACCCAACATGAAAGGACATGGCCCTATAATACTTATTCAGCTTTCAAAAATCTAAGAAAATACAAAATATGTAATTCACTTAAATATGTGATTCACTTTTTATGGGCAGGACAGCATGCAAAATGTGAATTTGTGAGCTATTCCTGGTTTACCAGCATTTATGTTTGTGTAAAATCACTTGATTGTTCCATTCCAGGCACTGGTGGTTAATGGAGTAGGAGCTTCATCCAATACTTTCAGTGGTATGGCATTTGTACCTTCCAGGCACACTTTATATGCAAATGCACATTTGTAAGCAATGTTTAAAAGAAAAAAAAAAAGATAAAAGGAAATAAATGTAAGAAAACGTTTCCAAACACCACATTGCAAAACATAATGTATTATTGATGTACACACAATTGCAAGTAAAAAAATTAGGTTGAAGTATTTTCAAAGAAATAGCTAAGAATATAGTCCACACATTCCTATCATTACTGAGGTACACGTCCTTTTACCAATACCTATGTCCCTGCAGATCCAGAAACACTTGTTTTAAAAAATACAGAAGTTGCTGTAGATAATACCTTCAATGACTAACTACAAATAGAATTTTAATGGAAGCAATCAAAACAAAAAAGTTTCTTCTTCAGGCAAGATTCAGAACTGTGTTACAGTTAATGCACAAACTTGCATATATGTAATTTTTTTGTGAGCGTATAGTAGTTTTATAATTATTTCTATTAGTCCCATAGACTCATGCTCACTTAAAAGTGTAAATAGGTGTTTAAGTATAATCGGAGTAAAAACTATCTAGGAAACAGTGGTTAAGCTTGTTTGGCCAAATATCAATACCCAGAGTAGGTGGGTAAACGCAGCACGATGCATTCATTAATCGGTGAAAACAGTAGACAGTACAGAAACCCCAACTATGCTATACTATACCAAAAGCAGATGAATAATGAAACAATGGGAATAAAAGTTTTCAACAAAGCCAGTATATAACTTCATATATGCATTCTCCACTATTATCTTTACTTCTTCAAATAAAAGTTCCCTTTCAGGTCTTTTGTGTTATGGTCCCCTAAAGCTGCGTACACACTTCCAATTTTTATCGTTGGAAATGAACGACGAACGAACGACGAACGATCGATTGGTCAAAAATCGTTCGTAAAAAAAGTAACCAACGACGCCGACGAACGAGAATAGTCGCTGGAAATGAACGACCGGACCGGCGGATCGGATTGGACGACGATCGTTTACCATCTATCGTGTGTACGGTCGTTCATTGATCGTCCATGGTCTGAGCATGCGTGATGAACGAACGCTCGTTCACTTCCTGTCGTGCACGTCACTTCCTGTATCGCTCAAACGATCGCATCTATTGTGTGTACAATATCTGCGAACGATCGTGTCGTTATCTGCATGTACAGGATCGGTGCTATACGATCGTTCGTAGATATCGTGCAGGATCGTTCATCGTTCGTTTACCAACGATAATTATTGGAAGTGTGTACGTAGCTTAAGAGATGTCTATCTTTTTGTGTTTAATTGTGTGGTAAGGCTTTTCTGTAGTGTCTGCCTAGTTTGTACATCATTTGACCATTTATTCTGCCTAGTTGGGTGTACCTCACTAGATGATCCACATGTGTATATTCCCAGGATGTAATAGGTCTCAGATGTAACTGGTATTGACAGGGCATCTGTATACAATATATGTTGGGAGATTTTACTCTTTTTGACCTCAAGAAAATATGCCATTCCTTTTTTGATCGATATGTGCACTCCTGACAAGGAGGTTTGACAGGTCTGCTGGCAGTCGGTTTGCAAAGGCTGGTTTTATAGTGACACTTCTAGAGTTTGCTTTCTTTACGTATAAAGTATAGATTGTACAGTTTTCAGAGCACACCTAATTGTTGGCTGTTTGCCACCGCTAGTGTCTATATTGTAGGACCCGGGCCCTGGGTAATATGGTATAGTGTGGCCCTCTGTATTTGGTCTTCAATGGTTTAAAGTTTGTACCCTGTGTTCAGAAGGACCCTTTTCTAGACTTTAGAGGTGTAGGTCTCTTTTCCTAGTGTCTGAGTAGATCTAATTGCAGTGTAGAGATTTCTTGAAGATGACTAGTTGTTTAGTTTGTGTGGTGGGTAGAAATAGTCATTGATCATTTTGATTTACTTTTTGGTACTTTCTGAATGCAATTGATTTTGATACGAACAGTTGTGTCAAAAATTGTATTTGTGAAGTGGAAGGACTCCTTGAACAAAGGATACAGGCTTCAAACCATACAAGAGAACCATCCACAAACTCAGGCCCCAGCTTCTAGAATAAAAATAGAAAAAGGAGACAGAAAACCATTAGTACTCCCATTCAATCAACCACTAGCTCCAATGTCCAGAGCTACAATTTATATTCCACCGAGACAGCAGTTTCAAAGAAGTGCTCCAGAAGCCCCCAGTTCTTGGATACAGACAAACCTAATAAACTTCCTCACCAGGGATGCCCTGCTCCCACAAAAAGAAATCACAGAAGTGGCTCTCTGTATTTGGTCTCACCCCCAACAGTAATTACGATTCATAGCTTTTTAATGATGCTGTTTTTTAGGCATATTGTCCTTATTACAAGCTATATCAGACATGTACTTTATAAATTATACATTTTACAGCTATAGTTAGCAGAGGCAACATAGTTAAGTTGATCGGCAGCATGGATTTGTTATTGTGATTTTTTTTCTGTGCTTTGCATGCACTAGTTTTTGTCATGGGAATTTTCATTAAAGAAAAAAAAAAGATGGGGAAAATTATTAATCCAGATGCGTACAATGTACCTGCAAGCCAAACAGACACATGCATGCGACAAGCATATCAAGTAACGCCAATCTAGCTATGCTGTATTATTATTGGATATGTATCTGAATCTTGTTGTCTGTCCCAGAGACAATAAACAGGCTAGCATAACAGATGTGCCATAGGAATACCTGTGGGAGAAGCCATAATCCATGCAAATGTTTTATGAAATGAATCACAATTCATGTTTCTGCCACATTATTAGCATAAATGAGGGCACATTTCATATACACATTCGGAGATGCTTCCTCTTGATATACAATATTAAATAGTAGAAGCATAAATTGGTATAATGTATACCTTTCACAAATTACAATTTTAGCATAGCGTTTCTGGGGATGTTTCTTTTACAACATTTTGAAAGATGGTTGTCAATTATTTTCAGGGTTTAACTTTTACCTTCAACCTTTTTTAGTAGTAAGGATTTGCTTGGTAAACGATTTTTCTCATTGCACTGTGTAGTTGTTAACATTCATTTTATGTTAAGTCTTTGGGTATTAGAAAAGAATGAAAACACCTCTGGATGCAATGCAAAGCATAACCCCAAAAATGCATTTGTATTTAATAACTATTATCCATTAAAAACTAACAGCAATATAATAGAAGATCAATCTAATCTTACAGCAACAAACATATATGTTCGTTTTTTTTTTGGAGTAGAAACTGTCCATGTTCACATCACCCATTAGCCCTATAGTACATATACAAAGATTATAGGTATTCAGGTAAACTTTGACATTTGTGGCATGAACTTGTTTAAAAAATAACAGACATGTATTTTCAACTTGTAATTGTGTTCACAACAAAATGATATTTGGAAAAGAACCACTGAAAAAGGAACGCACAAACATTCACATGAAACTAATGCATTGATACAAATGGATGGTTTGATAATGGTGACTTTATTCCTAATGAGCAATAAATGTACTATAACTGTAGAGGGAAAAAGGTCACTGCAGCATAAGTAACAGAACTGGAGCTCCAATTATGGGTCCTATCCATTGATTCATCTTCATGAGTAGCATGGTATGTGATTAGTAATCCTTAATGAAGTACAACCTTGTAAAGTTTCAGTTGCAGCCTTTTGCACCAAAAGTGCCAATTGATTGAAGATTAAACCATGACATTTTTACAGAGAAAGGAAATGGTCTGCAGTTGCCCGTACTAATAAATCTGATTGATTAGTTTAGCTTAGTTTAGGCAGGTCATATTTTGCCAGTTGTAACACACAGATTTTTCTTTTGTATCTTATATACTTTGCATTCAGTCATGCATGGTGTATTCTGACTTTAGCTAAGAATACTTTTACCGAGTTTTATATCTGAGTTATTCTGCATCCGGTCATGCATCGTGTATCCAGACTTTTGCTAAAATGACTTTTTCAGGTTTATATCTAAAGTATTCCACATCCATTCATGCACAGTATATGCTAACCTATAATAACAATACCTTTTCAAAGTTAGATATCTGAATTATTCTGCATCCAGCCATGCATGTTTCATCCTAACCTTAGCTAAGATTACTTTTCCTAAGTTTTATATCTGAAGGATTCTGCATCTACTCATGCATGATTTATCTTGACCTTAGCCAAGAATATTTCAAACAAGTTTTTTATTTGAAGTATTCTGCATGGATTACACTAACTATATGAGCTGCTGATGGGCATAACAAAACTTTTCTTATCAATTGGGTAAAAGAATGGCTGAAAATAGCATAATCATGTATATATTGTGCTAATCACTTGAATTTAACAATAATTTCCAGTAACATGAACACTTGGAAAATGGTAATTCAAAAAAACAGTACTGTCCATGAGTACTAAGGTTAAGCAATCTGGAACGGTCCTGTTGAGCATTGTCCAGCAACTCATTCCAACATGATTGTAAACTGCATCAATGACTCTTGAATTAACCTGGCGCAGGGTACAACTCTTGTTAACAGAGATTTAACAGACCACAAAAAGCTTTGATCATTCCAGTCATCTGCAGTCCTTCCTCTTCCTAGAAATGAAATGAGTTGATTATATTTTAGCTCAAGAGAAATCAAAGGCAGACCTTGGTGAATACCACTGGAGAATCCTAGTTGAGTTGTTGGAAGCATAGAAAGTCATTGATAATTTTCCAGAATTGTCAGAGATTACTATTCTTGGCGAACAGACCACCAATATCTACAACACCCAGCCTGGGAATATGTGTCCAGATTGTCAGAAAGCTGCGGATCATCTCTAATTAGCACTATACGTATGGGATGTCATTTGTAAGGGAGAAGATGTTGTGTTGAGAATTGACAAGCGACTTGGCAGCAGTATATCTCATTAGCTCCAGCCACACGCACAGCCCTTGAGAAGTGGAACCAAAGGAAAAGCCACAAAAATATCCATCACAGATGTTCTCTGCCACCAATTAACATGCATAGGCAGAACTAAAATATATACTGTGACATGCAATGTATGCATAATCTAAAAAAAGATTTGTATAAGATTCCATGTAAGATTGGGCTATATCTCTAAGGAGGTTTTAAATATGATATGCCCTAAAGAAGTATGACAAAAATGACCATTTTATGTTATAACTTTGACAGTTTTAGTCAGGTTTTGAACATAAAGTGCAGATGGTATAGTCTTTACAATATCTACTGCAGTTATTATTCACTTACATAGCGCTAGCATACTCTCTAGAGCTCTGCAGAAAACAATGTGCCATTCACATCAATCGTGGTCCAATGAATTTAAGTATCTGATATCCAAACCACAGTTATGCCAGTTTAAAGCCACTATACAGCCAGAAAATATGAAGCCAGTAAACACTTGGGAAATCATAGAACCAAGAAAAACACACAACACAAAAAAAAGGCTATTCAGACTCCATATTGACAGTGCTGTCATAAAAATGTAATCAAAGGGACAGCAGTTTACCAAGCTGCTGTCCTGCTTATGGTTTAAAGAGACTCTGTCATGAAACGTAACGCTATTGTTACTCTGAAACCCCTGGGATGCTGGGACAGTAATAGAGCAGTTCCTGAACAGTGAGTATTCCGTAGAGAGATCCTAGCTGATTAAAGTAACTGAGTATATAAATAAATGAATATATATATATATATATATATATACTTACACACATGTGTCATTGCCACCTTTGGAGTGTTATGTTAAAAAAATGTGAAATGAAAGTGTACAAATATATCTGTGTACATTAACACTGTACCACTATATTTCTCCAATAAGGCTGAACACTAAAGTGAACGTTTCAGAGTGGCCAAGTCAAAGTTCTGACATGAATCCAATTGAAATGTTGTGGAAAGACTTTAAGAGAGCTGTTTATATAAGGAAACCCACCAACATTCATGAGCTGAAGTTGTTCTGTATCAAGCAATGAGCTAAAACTCCTCTAAATCAATGTACAGGATTGATGAACATTTACCACTAATGTTTAGTTGCAGTTATTGCTGCGCAAGGGGGCTGCACCAAATACTGAGAGTTTAAAAGCTTAAGATAAATTAATGGACACATTTTTCAGTAATTACATTACTAAATCTAATCATTTTTGTTTCATTTGTTTAGCTAGGGACTAATTCTTATCTAATCTAATTTTCATCTAATTTTAAGACTCTTTGCAAATCAGATGATATTTTAGGTCACAATCCTATAAAAATATAGAAAATTGTAAAGGGTTCACAAACTTTCATGCGCCACTGTAGATTTTTTTTCTTGAAGTTATTTTAGATTTTAAATATTAGTTCTACATTATGTAAAGTCCCATGTGTAGTAGTTGTTATGGTGGAGTGTTGTATCTGCAAATTCTATTCTTTGCATCATTGAAATATATTTTGACAACTCTGGCTACAAAACCACTCATTCCCAAAACAACTGTTTTATCCCCTGCACAGAAGATACCGTACTTTCTGAACTGTATTTTTCCCCAAGTCCATAAATTAAATTTTATTTTGACACCTAAGTTAGTTAATGGATATTTAGTCACAAGAAAAATATAACATACATTAATATATTTACCAGTGATGACTGAGTACATACTGAGTACATTTTTGCTTCCCTACCTTTATTTTTACCTGGTAAACCTGCCAGTAACACTTGCATCTGTTTTACTGTGAAGAAGTGGCCTTGTCATCCTAAACCAGTGTATTAGAACTACAGAATCTTTCTCCTCAGCCCAGCTGAGCTAAAGAACATGTGTCTGTAGTAGAATTTGAATAAAAATTCTTACCTGCCAATAATGACATCTGGAGAAGTCACATTGATGATGGTAGCTATTACCAAACATTATCTTACCTAAAGTTCGGTCTACACATATGCCTGAGCAAGTGTATCCTGCATAGTGTATCCCAGAACATGTGAGTCTGCTAATAGTGGCATAGTTGTATAATTCAGCTTTGAAGTTTTAAATGTTCATTTAATCTGCCCAGAGCTCCCAATCAGTAGACAGTGGGGAGCCTAGTAGTTTTAGCCCGTGGGTACCTTAACTTGTAAAAGAGAAACTGTTAAATCTGATGAAGATTATTATTATGAAGATTAAATTCAGTCCTGCTACATAAACAGTCATGTGAAAAAAGTACATCATGTTTCAATTCTAAAGCTTTACATATCAGAACATAAAAATAAATTTAAAAAAAACTTAAGATTCTAAAATTAGGTAAGCACAACCTCAGATGAACAACTAAACATGAGATAATATACTGTATTTTTTATTTACCAAAAATTCAAAATGCAGAAGCAGTATGTGAAAAAGTAAATACACCCTTATCACTCCCATAGGAATTAAAAGGGTAAGCAGAAGCCGGGTGCTGCTAATCAAATACACTTGATTAACTGATTATCAGTAAGTGTGACCACCTTTAATAAATTAGAAGTTTTGGCAGCTTGCAGGTTTGGAGCATTCAGTTGCATGTTAACACAATGCCATTTAGGAAAGACATGAGCAATGGTTTTAGAAAAGCAATTTGTTGCTGTTCAAATTCGAAACCAATAAATGGAGTTCCCAGAAGTGGACATCTCAGGACATTCATTGTTCAATGTGCCGAAAAAAAAAAAAAAAAACAAGCCACATCCCAGATTCTACCCAGCCATCTATAGATCCATCTATGGGACAGCTAAAGCTTAACCAAAATTGGGTTATAAAACAGGACAATGATTCAAAGCACACCAGCAAATCAGCAACAAAATAGTCAAAAAAGAAAATAATCAAGGTGTTGTAATAGTTCAGTCAAATTTAAAATTTCAACCCAATCATAATTTTAGAACCTGCAAAGGACCAGATGATTTTTGTTATGTCTTAATATGAAAAATGTTAGAAATAAAAGTTAAAAATTAAAAAAACTGTGAACTTTCTGTTTTTTTCGGACTGTTGGTAACTGAGATTTATTTTTTTTAAAAAAGAAAGACTAGGTAGGGTATTTCTTTACTAATCCGTTTGTATATCCTGATCTGTGGGATCTTATTACAAGTGTGTGTGGGATCGGAAACCAAAAAAAAATGACCTGGTGGTATGGTATAATGCAAAGATATCCATTTATATTTTCCCTGTGATCATCTCTGGTGTGTAGTTTGGGGTAGGGATATCTGATCCATAATTAAAGATTGATCAGCACATTTTCATTTAAAATACTTTCACAACCCCACCATACAAATAAGATTGTACACTATACAAGTAAGATCATACTATATAGGGTCACGCTCTGCAATATGTTTTCTGGGTGTGCTTGTGCTATGACACTCATAGTAAATTCATTTGGTGCTGTTGTCACCTTGACCACTAACACTGTTGAATTGGCAGCTGTTTTTACAGTTCATCTGCAGGTTTACACCTACTTGTAATACGGTCCTCCTTAATAGTATGTAGAATTGTAATTAATTGGTATATTACCTTTTGGTATTATATACTGAGAAAGTTGTCATAAATGAAACCACTGTCTATAACTATGTCCCCTTTGTTGGTATACTCCTCACTTGTTGTATTGTTCTACCTTTGTTTCTTATTTCAAAACTCATTAAAAGCCATCGAAATTGAAAGACTGTATTAAAATAAACTAAAAAAAAAAAAAAAAAAAAAGCATACTAGAGTTGCAGTAGTTACATCAAAGCTATCACCCTGCTTGTTTGTTCCCCAAGCAGATTTATGCGGGCCCCAGACTTTCAGACTTTTAATAAGTGTCTCCAAAATGTTCTAATCTGCATGATCTGTGAGCGTAGCAGCAAGCATACCCTTATGTTGTTTCATCATGGGCACTAAAACAGTACCTATAATTATAGCACTCTGCCAGTCTTTAAAATGATTGCCTGAGTCTAATTCTCCAGTATCCCGGAGTTATCACAGTACATATTCCACTAAGCCATTTTTAGCAGGAATGAATCTGTACTCAGGTGAAACATTTCAGGTTTTCTGACAGTGATTTCCTTACATTCGACAATGCCTCCTTGCTGACAGGATACATCTGCTGGCTTTCTGCACCGTGCTGTTACTGTTCTAGACTGCTGCTCAGCCGGATATGAAATGTGACTTCATTTTCTAGGTAATAATGGTTAAAATGTTTTATGCCAGTTGTACTACAATAATGCAGTGCACACTGACAAGTCTTGCTAATTGCCTCTGATTTTGTGCTAAGTGGCCTTCATTTAACTGGTTATTGTTCAGTCTTTCTTTTCTTGGTCCTATCATTGGGCATAGGGAATGTTCTATTTATTAGAAGCTATATCAGCAGTGTGAAGGGTCCTGTGGGAATAACCCCTTCTTCATTGCAATATACAGAAGGAAAAGATGTACATTAACAGTATATGTGGGCTCATCTAAAGAATAAATAAGAATAAATATAGGTATGAACAAAAAACCCAGTGATCCATTATTCCGTACAGTAAAAACCATAAAATGTTTCTCTGATATACAGTGGTACCTCAGTATTAGTCCGCTTTGGAATATATCCAACTTGGTATAAATCCTGTTTGGACACAAAAAATTTTGCTTGGTATACAACCTTTGCTTGGTATACAACCTTTGCTTGGTATACAACCTTTGTGCTAGAACTTGTATGGGTCAAAATGAGTCATAACACCGCACGCTACCCTTATTTACCTCTCTCGAAACAAAGCCACGACTGCCCACGAGCGTCAGTACACCATTTGCTACCATTCAGTGAACAACCTGCGCTATAACTCTCTGTAAATTACATAACATCGCCTCTTCCTCCCAGCACCATCCTAGTAGGCACTCGACTCTTCTCAGCAAGGTAAAGGGAGGTTACATTTTCATTTATTTCATCTAATTGTTTTTGTATTTATGTATTTTAGTATTAAGCAGTGTTTGAATTATTTTATACAACCCTATCATTGTATAATATCCCAATAAAATAGGATTTTTTTTTTTCATAGGAACGGATTAATCATTTTCCTTTTATTTCTTATGGGAAAAATGTGTTTGGTATAAGTCCTTTTTTGTATAAGACCAAGGATCTGGAATGGATTAAGGACTTATATCACCTGCCACTGTATTATTATAACTTATTTATAGTAAATCATTCTTTGCAGATGCAATTTAAAAGGTGTACACCATTTGCCTTTTCTCAACCCAGAACCCCACAACCATCATCATTGGACAATCAGAAGCAATGCAAAATGCCCAGACATGCAGCTTATTCCATTTCCCCTAGGTGTTCATAATAGGTATAGTTACATAAGGTCAGGGAAGAAGCTCATAACTTTGTGTAGATGACAATAAGGGGCCTAAAATGTTTTGTTTTCTCTTTTTTTTTTAGAAATGGCAAATGTTCTTTGGCTACTGGCAACTCTGCCTTTTAAAAAAAATATCATAATGTGATGGATCGTTTTACAATACTAGAATATTCATGTTTAATGTTACAAACTTCTCTTCATTTTTATGACTGTTTATTAAAGGGTCAGCGTATACATTTTTTGTAGCCACTGATAATCTTTCTGTATAGCTGTTGGCATGAAATGACTGCCTCCAACACATGTACCGATCAATAGGTCAACATAACCCTCATCCATAAAACAAAATCCTTGCAATCCCAGCCCAAAGAATTTAAATGTGCTAGGTATGAGCCTATACCGGCACCTATTTCCTCCTCTTCATGTGGCTGCTCCTCCACTTATTTATCAAAATTTCCTACCCTGTTTCCCTGATTATAAGGCACTCTCTTATATTTTTTGAAATGCCAAAATATGCCCTGGGTCTTATTTTCAGGGGATGTCTTATTTTTCCATGAAGAAGACTACAGTACACATTTATTGTTTAAAGTCACTCATGA
>NC_092858.1:89814731-89818418 GCF_032062135.1 Pyxicephalus adspersus | reverse complement strand
TAAAATCGGGGAAACACGGTATTTGAATATATTTCCAATTTGAAAGTATAAATAAATTTCCTTGTCCACCTTTTTTTTTCACCCCAACTTTTTAATAAGAGCCATATGGCCCATCATATAGATAACAACAAAGATTTCCCACTTGTTTCTCCATCAACATCACTGAAAAAAACTCATAGCTGTGTCATACTTACTGGGTTTGAACAAACTAGTGTTGATCTCCGATTATGAAACCCCACTCCTCAAATTTGGCTGTGAAATATGATGAATGTGTGGACCCTATCTCTACTCCAGAAACACCCCATGCTGCAATAACCCCTTGAACCATTCTTCATTGATCACAGCACCTCCTGGCATAAACTTAGCAATGCACAAGGGCAAATAGTCTGTACATCTCCCCAGCATGAGCACAGACAGTAATAAAGGATAAAAAGAGGTTAAATTCTTCTCTACTTTACTAAATACCAATAAAAAAAGTTTTGCCTATACTTATATTTTAAAATAGAAAAAAACATTGACGTAGTCAAATCAGTAAATAAATCATTGCTAGCAAGCAGAGTACACCAAGCTTTTCATATAGTCCACATTATTTTCCTAAACACAACTCATAGTAAAAGGTCAAAATAGCAAATACTTTTCTCTTTTGGGTTAAAGACTGTAATAAATGTATTTTAGAAAGGAAACAACTCTAAATATATTTTTATGTATGTTTATATGCAATAAAAAAATAAGAAAAATAAATCAATTTTAGCATTCTGCATTTGAGTAAAATGTTAAAGGAAATATCCTCAATTTTTAAAAAAACGATATATACATATATTAGTATACAGGTAGTCCCGAGTTAAGGACATCTGACATACAGACAACTCCTAGATATGAACGGGCTTCCCTGCAGGACGCAAGCTTGTTGAAGGGAGGGGGCGCTTGGCATGACTTGCAGAAGTCTTTTGCTTTTCCTTAACCTCTTGTAACTCTTTAATGACCAAGACAAACTCTGCAGTTGTTAGTTTTTGTTTTTTGCATATTTAAGCACAGCTTGCTCCAGAAGTTATTGAATGTCTAGGCTCTGTAAAGTTTTTTTTCCTTTGTTTTTTTTTTGCTTTGTTTGTGAATAACTCACAGTGAGCATTTTATACAGCAAGTGACACATCACTGCCTAATAATATTTTGAGACAAATATCTGTCCTAATTGAATTTATTAAAATAATGTACCTGTTCTGACTTACATACAAATTTAACCCTAAAAAACAAACTTACAGTCCCTATCTCATATGTTACCGGGGGACTATCTGTATACAGCTTATATATAGGCTGGCTGCAAGTTGGACAGTTGTCATATGAATAATAAAGTAACAAAAAAAAATCAGTATTAAGGTTTTATAGTACGTTGTTATTTTCCTAGGATGCAAAGAATTTCCTAGCTGAACACTCTTGGTACTGATGATAGCTCACACCTTTTAATGAGGCTGCAAGTCCTTCAGAATGTAAAACTGTACTGAAAAAAAAGCCACTGGCATGTCTTGTTCTGTATGTAGACTTTTTTTTTATTGTTACCTTTGTGGGAATAATTTTTTTGCATTTCTCAGCCCTGAACAAATGCAACCTTAGCCACCTTTTTCCTATAATTTAGCAGTTACCATCCCATGAGTCTATATTTTTCTGCTTGAGAGATTCAAAAACACATTACTAAGTGATTTTATAGAGTCAGAAAACACTATTACAGGTGCTACAGCTCTTATTTAAAATCAAGGCTCTAGAGACTGTTCACATAAATAGCACACAAGACGTTCTAGTTGATTTCACATGCTGTGGGTATCAGATGCTTCTCCCTCAGATTACCTTTATGAGCGGTCTAAATCCAACACTTATCTCTGTGTTGCCTCTCCACCAAGAGAATTCTCAAATGATAACAATCAACGTTTAATGTCTTTCGTTAAGCAGAGAACATCAGTACAGACTCTAACGAGAAAAACAAAACCTTAATTAGCGTCTGCCTCATTTTTTCCAGGTTATTTACATTGGGGACATTAGGTTATGTAGCGGTATGTAAAAAAATATTGTTTATGTGTGATGCTTCCCCAGGTGATATGAGTCACATATGACAAGATGTACGCTTTATTTTTCTTACCCTATAAGCAAAAAATGATTACTTACTAACACGCAAACTGCCATGTAAATGCCACAGAACTATATTGCATATTATCAGACACCATTCCTTGTGGATATATTCCAGTATAATACCAGGATGTTGGTATATATTTCTTCTACTCTTTGATGAATATTAGCCATTTGCATTACATAAGATGCACAATTAAAAGGTATTAGGATTATTGTTACCTACTATGTGGTAAGCAACCTTTTTCTCAAAACAAGGCATGAGAAAAACACTGAGAAAATAGAACACACACCACTGTATGAAGAATAATGCTTCTAATTTTTTGCATACGATCTTACTTTTCTACTCTAGTTATATACTTTATTTTTATCCACAATAAATAAATAACAGAAATAGGAAACATATAATGTTTCAACAATGCATCATTCCATTTAGAAATGAGTTGCTAAATATAAATGTTTGTAGCTGATGGATGGTATACTAGGAAAGGGGAAATATTACTCCAAAATTAGGGGTGCATTTCCTGTCTTCTAATAAAAAAATAGGAAATTGTACTACTCTTGTTACAGGCAATGGACTCAAATCTTTGTGGCTATAAGGAATACAGGCCAGTGCCTTGTCTGTCTGTCTGTAAATGTGGGATGTAAAATGAGGTCCTAAAAATGTAAACTCTTTCAAAGTACTGTGTTCTACATGGTAATGTAAGAATGTAGGAGTTAACATAAACTATTGGTAAACTTCCTGTAGAAATTCATGTTGTCTGGCTGTTATGTGGGTCTTTGGTTTTGGTACTTTGGGTCACTAACCCAGAACAATTGCAGATCAAGAAGTTTGGTATAAAATCATGCTTGTTTTAGGGTTTTTGACAGTTGATTACTAAAGCTGGTGGGTACACATAAAAGCTAGGTAACAAGCATTCTAAAAAATAGGAAGCCTCAATGTTTTCCTTTAAAGAGACATGTGCTCTTTTTATTATTTTTCTAAAAATATATGTAAAAGAGTTCAACCTGATAATATTATTTGTGTGTTAATGCTTTGAAATCCCTGTTCCTGTGTTTAATTTGTGTTTATGTTGGATAAGCCATATTGCAATTATGGCTGTGAAAACTCAAAATCTATGCATGTGGAAATTGCATTATAGGTTCTCTTTTAGTTAAAAAAAGGTTTAAATACCAGAAAGTATATAAAACTTTTTTTTAAATAAACCGCTCTAGTTATCAATGTGTTCACTAATAATAAAAGTAATGTTTGGTCCGGTGTGACTGAATACCAGGAATGTGGAGTTCTGTAAAGTACAATGGTCCAGCTCTTATTGTGTTTCCTACCAATACATCACACAAGTCAATTTTAGTCCACATATGTAAACTATATCCTGAGTTTTGGCATCATATGCTATGTTATGATACAATGCCCCTGATTCATCAAGCAGAATCGGATTATCGGTCGCGCATTCGTATTAGCGATCCGGAATCATACGCGGTCGCGCTATTCAGCAACGGAAAAAGCTCGCGCACGGAGCCGCGCTTATCCGACAGCTTTTTACTGGCGATCTTGCATTAAAAGTCACTGTT
>NC_092858.1:89809015-89811296 GCF_032062135.1 Pyxicephalus adspersus | reverse complement strand
TAATTGCTATGATCTCACCATTGAGCTTAACGGATCCTCCTTAATCGCGCAGCTGAAATCTTATCGCCTTAATTGGCAGATTCGCGCTCCCTATTGTGAAGGCTGGAATCCGGCTGGTAGTGAGGCGGGTGTACGCGCATACTCGAGTCCGGACCACGGTGATCCGCGATCGCTGGCCGCGCGTACGTTCGCGCTTCCAGCGATCGCGGATTTCAATGATGAATCAGTGGCAATGCCTGTTTTTCCCAGGTTGATGGTTTGAGAGAGGTGTTTTGTAAGTCAGCAGCTGATCACATGAACACTTGTTCCATTGCTCAAGTCCTGCTCCTATGTAAAAACTATGAGTTGAATAATCTCTTGTCCGATACACTCTGCATAGTCTCGCACTGTAAAGTTTCATTGGGGTGCCATAAACAATATATACTGCCTGTGATATGGGAAGCTAATAATGTTCTGCACCAGAGTAAGGCATAGGTACACGCAGCCAACATATTAGAAGACTGGGAACAACATTGCAGAGAAACGTGTAGCATCTCTGTGAAATTACAACCAAGTGACTGGTAGGATTAGTTTAATTTTTTTAAGCAAAAATCAAAAATTTAAGGAAAACAAAGAACACAAAAAAGTTTACTTTTTCTTTTTTTTTTTTTCTTTTTTTCTTTTGGGGGGGGGGTACTAACTTTTTACTAATATTTTGTGAATACAAGAATGTATGTGGCAAGACCTTTTTAAACCCAATATAAACCCAATTTTCAGCATAAATCAATTATATATATTTTTATTGTGTGCTCATAGCATGCCAGGTCAGCAATGCTGACCAAATGTTCTTTCTTATAATGTTTGGATTGTAGTGACACTATAGGAATTGTGTTTACCTGTAAATGTGACACATTTCCATTTGTTAATACAAGCAGTCCAGAGGAAATGGGGTTGCAGCCGGTTCATCGCTCCGGGGCCTATGAAGCCCAACACATCCCATCATTTTTATTAGAATTTGAACATTTTTTTTATTTAATTAATTTAATTTTTATTGTATTTTTTAAAATTTTGCAAGTCTGTTTAGTTTCAAAATTAAAAAGGCACGTGGATCACAGGGTGTTTGACAGCGGTCAACAGTTAACGACGTAAGAGACATTCATGAAGGCCGCCCTGGGAGAGAAGTCATGTGGTCTACAAGGGTATTCCCCGCTCAGGTGGGAAGTTTCCGGGCGCAGTGAGAAAAAAGTCATCAGCCGGCAAACAAATTTGTCACATAGTGAGACACCGTGAATACTGGAAAGTGGACTAAGTAATCAGTATTGAGTCTGATCCAGCAAAGCAGATTAATTTTGATTATGTAATTCAGAGTTTTGCCAGGAAAAGGCCAGGAAAGCACCTTTGTTCGGCAGAAAATAATTACTATTTTAAACATCTTTTACTATTACAAATATTTTACTTTATTATTACATTTATACCTATGTATACTTATCTAAATGTATAAATGTAATGCACGATTGTTAGAAATTAATAATAATATACACACATACATGTGTGTAGAATTTTGTATAAGGGCCCCCACACCTTCTTTGTACCGGGGCCCAGATTTTCTCTTGGTGGCCCTGAAGTACTGCGATGCATTGCCGTAATGCTTTGCAGTGCTTTTTTCTTAAATAGACTTTCCCGGCCAGCAGCTTGTTGATATAAAAAGAAGGTGCGAGTAACATCAGCACTGCAACCAGTGTCTGAACTCTTGCAGGCTGCTAAAGTAAATATCAGCTGCATTTTCATCATCTGGCGGTTGCCAGGAATGGGAGCCTTGTGATCTGATATTCTGATATTGGTGTATGCACCATATTCACCATGTGTGTTGATGGGAACTGGGAACTTCAATTGTTGATTTTTATTTGCTCTTACATTTGGATGCATTTCTGAGCAGCAAAAAACATACCAGTGTAGTATTTTGCATTGGAAAGCCACAGTGCAAATGACAGGTGGGGGTGGGGGTGGGAGTGGGGGAGCATCAGTGACCCCCCCCCCCCCCTTACCCCTCAAAACCCACATCTGAGCATGATTGGCTGTCACTTCTCCTTTTCAACAGTTTTTTACTTCTACACTTATAAGGATATAACATGATTCAATGGTCCAGCCAGTAATACCATAATTGTATTTTTAATAATATGTCCTTTGCCTATTGATTTACTGCCCCTGATTCATTATTGAAATCCGCGATCGCTGGAAGCGCGAACGTACGCGCGGCCAGCGATCGCGGATCACCGCGGGCCGGGCTCGAGTATGCGCGTAC